>NC_069128.1:63051558-63360701 GCF_026914265.1 Mya arenaria
AAGTGTTTTGATTGGCCTATATATTTAGCCGACCTGCATGCAATCACTACGGCATGTCTATGGATAAGGATAAGATCAATATTAAATACTGGCCCTGGGGCCGTATTCAATAATCAACTTTAATTGTACTAAGTGTGTTGATTGACCTTTATATGTAGCTTTATTAATCAACTATAACGTATTTGACGAGATACAGACACAACTGCGGTATAAATACCAGACAATTGAAGACAACATATGCCAGAATTCGCTCAATATCGACCAAACTCGGCCAATATCAACAAAACTCGCCTAATATGAGTGATTTCACATTGGCCTAGTTATTTGTCCTCGGTCAGCTGTATTTGCCTTCACCTTTCGGGCTCAGGCAAATACAGCTAACCTCGGACAAATAACTAGGCCAATGTGAAATCACCTAATTAATAACATTATAGTCTAACAGGCTGAACGGAATCACTGAGTCATGTCTAAGGATAAGGATAAGATCAATATTAAATACTGGCCCAATACCACTTACTGTCAAATAATTAGAGACAAAGAAAAGTGCATATAAATCTATGATAGAGTCTCAGATAATGTTGATAAAGCCCCGGGGTTCACATGATGCTTTATTAAACAGAAGTTTATGGGAAATACCAATGGAATCACGCACTCGACTTTTCGCCTATTATATAATAATAAGGTAGATAAATGGGAGGAGCAAACTGTTTTAGCGCTTTGTAAACTGTTCCGGCCAGTTGCCTAATTCCGGACTCTTTTTGAGCTTTTTGACTTGATAGATATCTGGAGAAATACTGAACATTTTTCCTTTCACAAAAATAAAAATCCTGTTTCTAAAATAAAACTAAAAATGTTCATTGTTGTAAAGTGAATCGGCAATTTAAATTGTCAATAGCAATTGTCTTATTATCTCCCTTAGGTTTAGGTAATTATAATTTAGCTCTCAGTTAAAATATTTTATGAAAATACCAGTAGAAATATGATAATTTTGTTTGCAAAATATTTAAATTAAAAATCTAAGGTAAAATAGAATAAGAAATATAATATAAAGCAATATCTTTGTTTACACCATTTATCCAATTGTCAGATGTATGGAGCACTCCAGATCAGGGTGTGTATTCACGTGACTAGAAGTGTTCTCACATAGGTCACCAGTGGTCACAACCGATGTTATAATAGCAATTGACCTCAACTCTTAAATAACGCTTTTGATAGAACGGATATGTAATTTTATCATGTTTTTCAATGAAATATGGGGTTTTATCAGTGAAATTACAACAGTGAAAATATATTCGCTGCAAAATAAGGCGTGAAAATATCAACTTTAAGAAGTTCTTTTAAAGTCTATTGTAGTTACCTCCCATGATCAAAACAAAATACTTAAAACCAGAAAATGGCGCCAAAAATAATTTAAATTTAAAGAAAAGGTTGCATAAGTTTTAATATATCTAGTGGTTGCATTTGGTGGCTAGTCCCTTTAACACTATTGTGTTTGCTGTGTTTCAAAATGTTTCATCGCATCGTTTAACAATTACAAAAGAATGTGCGATTATTTAATATTTTAATTAATAACTCGGCCATTCATATATAATTTCAAACGGGCGTGTCATAGAAGACTTTATTATTATGCAAACAAATCTGACAAGAGCCATAGCAAAGCAGAATTAACAACAAAGTATAACTAGAGATTGCTCTTTTGAAAAAGCGCTTGTCTCCTCTATTGTGTGGTCGTAGCTGAGAAAAAAAATGATGGAGATGAAATTTGTAATTTTGGACTGGAGACGAATCAACAGTGAAGTTTAGTTTATTCACCCGTATTAGATAGTGAAGAGAAAAAAAGTGTTGTTGATTAATCTTGGAAAATGTAAACAAAGTTTGCATTGTATGAAGTTCCTTGGTGCAAGCGTTATTAAATGATTGTCTCAACTCACCCTTACCAAAACAAACACCGTTTATGCTGACGAGACTAGTTTATTTGTGGCAACAACAGATACAAGGGGATGGCAACAACAAAAATCCAAACACAAGAGTGTACTACAACTATTATTAACTTCTTTGCGTGTATATAAAACTATACTATCATTTTTTACGTGTTTTCATACATAACGTTATAACGTTATAACATGTACATAAGTATACATATATCACCCCCAAACTGAGCATGTCACAATCCTATCGAAAAACATATGTTTCTGAATCAGTCACGTATGTAAAAAGATAAGATCGAATATTATTCTCTGGGATACTGGCCGTCCAGGAAAACCTCGCTTATCTTTTTAAATGTGCGAGGAAACCTGTATTCGTAACAATGCTCGAAACACGTTTAGTGTTTCTCAGACTAACCCTCCAAATATGAGACAACGAATATATCTCAACATGCTCCTTTATACAAATTCAAAAATATTATTTAATTGTACATACAATCTCATTGCGGTTATATTGTGAAATAATATAATTTTCACCAAATAACATGTTCATCACGAAAATATAATTCAAGTTTGATGTTGCCCGAACAGCAGTCTCGGTAGAAATGACCAAAGCCCACCCGCCTAACTACGTCATTTCCCGCGCTTTATAGCGCCACCTACACAACTGACCAAACCAGTTTTTAAACAGGCTATTTTGAGACAATTGTTCTCCGCTATACGATGTAACGCTGAGAACTATATGTCTCAACTCACCCTTACCAAAACAAACACCGTTTATGCTGACGAGACTAGTTTATAGATCTTTTAGCAAATTTAGAAGAGTTTTTTATATTTTCGTGATTCTTCATAACATATTATTACCATTTCATAACTTTAATGATTTTGTTATCAATAATTTCTTGTCTAATGAATCCTTTATATAACCGTCCTTTGCCTGGTCAGTTTTCCATCTACCGTGCCTCTTTATACATCTATCAGATATACCATCCGCGTTTGCTGCGGATGTAGCACCGCTAGCTCGTAAAGTATGCGTACCCAGCTTGAGATTTGGTGCTACCAATGATAATTTTGAAACAATACATTCCTTGGCCCTAGTGTAACTGATCTTTTTGTTTTTAGTTATTAATCGAAAAGAGGCCTTTGATTTTAAGACGGGTTTGAATAAAAATTCATCTGAAGTTTCATCAAGTCCTGCCAAATTCATATAACGTTGTAACATGATATATGGACAAGCAATTGTGCTACCTTTAGCTATCAAAACCTCCCTTCCCTCCCTATAAATGTCAGTTTTTCTTAATCTTATCTTGAGCACTATATGATCAGTTTGAAAATTCACGTCCGAACAACGGAGGTTGCTCATTTCGTTATAACGCAAAAATCCAGCATAGCACAGTAATATCATTGCTAAATCTCTTACATTTGTTAGTGACATGTCTTTCTCCATTAAAGTTCACACATCTATGAGCATTGTGGAATCTACAACATCTTTCTTATTCTTAGGTTTAGAACGTAGTCTTTTTGCGGCATCACATAAATGTTTCACAAAACTGCTATCCGTAGGATCTGCCAATCCGTGTATAGACTGAATCCATTTAATGGCATAAATTGCCGAAGAAATGACAGATTTTCCATTATCAAGCATAGGAGATATGTATATTGCCACGGACATAGCATTCGCTGGTCGGCATGATAAATGCATTGAATCACAAAACTTTTCAAAACTTTTGAAACAACCACTATACTTCTCCGTTGTAGACGGCGCCCTCGATTGTAATACATAGCTTGCCATCTTTCCAGCGATATCATCCGATTTGCTAATGTCTATGCCGACCTCTTTTATCTGTTGCTGAATTGTTGCTTTCAGACCAGGATCTGTCAAAATAATCAATGTATGAACATCTATCTTATACAAACTTTGTCTTAAGAGCAATCATATGAAAAGGTAACGGATTCTTACTGAAAACACCGTTATTACCCTTTCCGTTGCCAATCACTCCATGTTTTGGTAAAACCTTGTATTCTCGTATATAACTTTTAAATATGCCTTCTTTTTGTAAAAGACAAGGCCAAAATGGTGCCGACACCCAAAGCGGCACCACCAGCGTACATTCCGCATTCTCCTTTTCAATCTTTGAAATACACTTTACGGCCAATCTTGGTGGAGGTACAAGCCAATTGTTAGATCCTTTCCAAGATTGACTGAAGGCATCAATACCTTCCGTTCCAGGAACCCACCATCTTGAATTGAATCGCTTACATTGTTTATTGTAGGAAGAAGCAAATCTATCTACTTCGTATTTTCCCCAAAGATTGTCAAAATAACAGAACCACGTTTTTGATAAAAACCAGTCGTCACAGTCTCCACATCTGCTTAAAAAATCTGCTTGACAATTATCATTCCTTGGAATCCATTCTGGTTCTATCGAAACATAATTTTTCTCACAAAAATGAAAAATATCAGATGCGATTAAATGTAAATCCTCTTTTTTGCTACCATTTTGCAAAATAGACTGTACGTTCTTATTATCTGAATAAACTTTTACAGTTTTATCCCTAATTATGTCCACTTGACTTACCATTACCCGTCTGACAGCCTCAATTTCTCTCCATGTAGAACTTTTTTGCCGTTCTGACTCTGACCACGTACCGACTACAACTGAATCATTCAAAGCCAAAGCTTTTGAAAAATCAAACCTTTCAGATTCTTGTTTACTTAGTCCGCTCTCTTCCGGGAGTGATCTACCCTTCGTTCTAGTTTTATGACCGTGTAGCTTAATCTCTTTTTGAAAAAATATATTACCCTTTTCCTGGAGTGAACATTTTTTCTCTACAAGGGACAACTCAGCATTACCAACTGCGAAATGCCCTACTTCTAGACATGACACACTGCTCGCTTCCGGGAGCAACTTACTGCCCACTTCCGGGGGCGACTGACTGCCCACTTCCGGGGGCGACTTACTGCCCACTTCCGGGGGCGACTTACTTCTTACTTCCGGGGGCGACTTACTGCCTACTTCCGGAAACGACATACGGCCCACTTCCGGGGACGACTTTCTACCCACTACCAGGGGTGACTTACCTCCAACTTCTGTAGTTTGATTACAAGTATATGTCTTATGACACTTCTGTTTAGTAACCCCGACCAACTTACTGCCAACTTCCGGGGGAGCAGATATTCCCTCACCACCCAATGACATAATATTGCTCGCGCCCAATGAAAACCTAATAGATGCAGTCTGCGTTCTAAGACTAACTTCTGTTTCTAAAATACCATTTACATGGGAATGTCCGCCTACTTCCGGACGCAATGGGCCCACCTCCGGGAGTCCTTTATTATCAAGACCCGTTCTCTCTATATAACCGCCGTATCCATCAGCGCTAGCGTCACAAAATACTGCAAACTGAGATACAGTTACAGACGTCAAGCTTTGTCCAGAATCATTAAGGATACGCACGTTATCCTTCCAAAATATAAGCTCTTCAATGGCTTTTTGTGACACCAATACTGGCGAATTCCAGCTTGCCCTGGTGACTAATCAATTGTACATGAACCTGGTAATCATACGAACTTTCTTGCCAACAACAAATTGCAAAGAAATTATTTGACCAATAACTGAAGCTAATAACCTGGCCTGTATCACACTACATTTATCTTTTAAGACAATGTCTAATTCCTTTTGTAAAATATGTTCTAGTTTTTCAATCCTATGCGTCTGTATAAAAAATCTGTTTATATCAAAGTTGATAAAATATCCGAGCCACTCTGCCTTAAGACTAGGCAGCCAATTACATTTTTCGTTTGCCAACAAGAAACCAAAATCAATCAGAGATTGCTCAACATAATGGCTCGATTCTAGAGCTTCTGAGAATGTTTCCTTTCCGCCGATGCCGTCATCTAAAAACATAATGACCTTGTGTCCTTTTGACCTCAGAAAATTTACTACGACCCGTAAGACCTTAGTGAATATGTGACCAGCAACGGATACACCAAATGGCAAGGAACCATATGCAAAATATTCCGTTTTACCATTAATTTCCCAGGCGAACCCCAAAAACGACCTATGTGGTTCGAATATGTCAATGTGATGGTAGACACTTTTGAGGTCGTACATGTACACATATGTTCCAGGTTTGAAAAGCTCATATGCTACATTTATGTCCTCGAACTTGACTCTAAACAAATGTAAATGAGGGTTTATATGTCCACAGTCTAGCACTAACCTGGGTTTTCCTGACTTCCCATACGCTACAGTCAGTGGGTTTACGACCATAGGTTTTTCGTTCGTCTTAAACACCACCCCCTTGTCTAACAAACATTGTATTTCTTTGCTTACAAAATCTTTGTTTTCAAGTGCAGACTTATTGCTTTTTAATTCCGCCTCTTTAGGTAGGGTTTTGAATGGTAATTTGTAGCCTTGCTCTATGACATTTATTATGTAAGAATTATCAGAAACCTCTCGCCATTTCGAAACATGTGTTTTAAGCCTACCAGCAGGTGATTCCGCGGAGTGAGTGTCAATCTTTTGAGAACTTTCCTCTCTGACTTCTCTAGCCTTCTCAAACTGTGAGTAGTCCACCGTTACCTCGAGCGGTGTTATATCGACAGCTTCTTCGAGCTGTTGTGTATCTGCAGCTTCCTCGAACTGCTGCATTTCTACACTACTAAAACAACAATAACCAATACACATCTTGAACTGCTAGGACACTCTAGCCTCCAATGACCGGCCTTCCCACAGTTGAAGCACAACCCAGGCTTCGTTGATGTTGCTGGAGGTATGCTCGCAGGTTGAGCCCTTTGAACTGCTCTTCCGGCACCTCGTTGAAAGGGATGAAAACGCCCACGTGTCTTACGGCCCCTCTCTCTTAAACTTCCGGGACGCGCGAGATTCGGCCTTCAAGATCCTCTTTTCGTCCTCCGAATCCTCTGCCAACGGGTTAGACTCGTACTCATGAACTACGCGCCAACCAAGCTCGCTCGAATCAGCTAGCATCACCAATTTTTGACGGTGCGATAGCATCTCCATGGCTAAAGAAAAAAAATATGAGTGTACTTTCTTTATCTGTTCCAAAGATAATGCGCCTATTAGATTATACGATAATAAAACTATAATCCTTATTAAACACGTGCCCTGTAATTTCTGTTTCAATTATAAATAAACACTTCAATAATATTACTAAATGTACGTTTAATGTCTTACTTTGTATTTGTATTTTACACAATCCTAAACCTCTCACTGCCATGTACTTATTACTATAACGTGTCATGCTGTTTAGCTCATGATTTCGAGTATTTTGAGCATGTTATTAGATCGTTTAACTGTAAACCTAAAATTCAAGATATCGGTAAAGAGATATAATACCTTCTTTGATGAAAGTTTTTGACTCTATCTGATCCTCTGTGTTAACTGCATTTTCTAGCGTCCTTAAAACCTTTCCATTAATCTTATATTGCTCCTCGTTCGATTTGCGTTTGAACTTTGGAGTTTCCGTAGAAATGATCCTACTGATTTTCGACAATTCTTGTGAATGAGAAGTGGTACTTAGCTTAAACATGTTCCCTATCTGCTCTAGCATATCGTTCTTATGCTGTGTCAGCCTTGCTTCTATCAAGTCATTTACATCAGAGCCGTCCATTGTAAGTAAAATACTTTCTACGAAAACAAAACAACGACTTCAAGTTTGATGTTGCCCGAACAGCAGTCTCGGTAGAAATGACCAAAGCCCACTTTACCCGCCTAACGACGTCATTTCCCGCGCTTTATAGCGCCACCTACACAACTGACCAAACCAGTTTTAAAACAGGCTATTTTGAGACAATTGTTCTCCGCTATACGATGTAACGCTGAGAACTATATGACCAGAAACCATTTTTCAGCTCAAGGTCATCTTGACCTTGACCTTTGACCTACTGATCACAACATTAATAGGGATCATCTACATGACAAACTTTCATACCAAGTATTAAGTTCTTGGGTGCAAGTGTTCTTAAGTTACTGAGCGGTAACTGTTTCTTCACCTCAAGGTCACGTCAACCTTGATCTTTGACCCACTGATCTCAAAATCAATAGGGGTAATCTACTAGTCATTACTGACTAGCATACCAAGTATGAAGTTTCTGGGTGCAAGTGTTCTTTATTTATTAAGCGGAATCAAATTGTGACGTACAGACTGACGGACTGACTGACTGACTAACGGACTGATAAAAAATCAATAGGGGCCATCTTCTAGTCATGACCAACTTGCATACCAAGTATGAAGTTCCTGGATGCAAGCGTTCTTTAGTTACTGAGCGGTAACCGTTTCTTCACCTCAAGGTCAGGGTGAGCTTGGCCTATGACCTAGTGATCTCAAAATCAATAGGGTTCATCTACTAGTCACAACCAACTAGCATACAAAGTATGAATTTTCTGGTTGCAAGCGTTCTGTAGTTATTGAGCGGAAACCGTTTCTTCACCTCAAGGTCAGGGTGACCTTGCCCTTTGACCTACTGATCTCAAAATCAATAGAAATTATCTTCTAGTCATAACCAACTAGCATACCAAGTATTGAGTTCCTGGGTACACGCGTTCATTAGTTATTGAGCAGAAACCATTTTTAAGGTTAAGGTCACCGCCGACATATCGTTTTTTACCTGAAGGTAACCTTGACCTTTTGTTCCTTAAACCAATTGGGGTCATCTTCTAGTAATGATCAATTTGCATACTAAGTATGAAGTTCCTGGACCCAAAGGATTTTTATTTATTGAGCGGAAAGCGTTTCTTCACCTCAAGGTCACGGTGACATTGACCTTTGACCTATTGATCCTTAAAACATATAGGTAAAAGCACGTCAGTCATATACTAAATGGTGTCTTATTTCAAAAGCCTTGTAAGTAAATGTGGCAAGATTTTTTAAATTCGACTGAACTTTCACTATTTATCAATTGCATACATTTAAAGAAACTTGGAATACGCTAAAAGTAGTTGTTTATATATTTTTCCTGATATCTTTATAACTATCGCACCAGAACAAAATGAAATTCATCTTTCATAGGTAGGCATATTTGAGTTAGTAAATAATTCATCATTTTTGTGTGTTTATTGCCAAGATATTGCAGATGGTGAAACTGTAACAAATGCCAGCAAAAAGACAACCAAGGCGTTTAAAAACAAACACGATATCGTCTGCATCGAGCTAATTTATCCTGGGTTATTGACCTTTACGTATCAGGTTACCATATGCATACACCATGCAGTATATTTTGTATTTAACCAAAGATCCAATTGTGATTATATATGTCTAGTGATCCTATTATATTGAAGGATCTCTGGTTAAGTCAGTGGGTTGAATAGGTTCTTGCGTGTGCGATAAACGGTTACAGGAAGTTTGGAATAGTGATATTATCAATATGTGATGCTATTTGAAAGACTAAATGTGCATGAATAAAAATCGTCTTAAATCCTTTTTCATGATAGGTTATTTTATAAAGTTTATTAAGCAAATCCGAGAAATTCAAAGGCCATGTATTTCACATTGAAACACGCCAAGTGACTTACCATCCGAAATTCCCAACCATTTTGAAACTTTCTATGGAATGGCCAATTTTACAAAATGGCGACACTGATCCGATAGTTGCAGTGATATCATGATTGAATCGGCACTCTTTGGCTTAATACATGCGACACACACAAACCACAAGTGATTTGCCGGGTTTGGTACAAATCTGAAATTATCTGTCCACCTTCCAAAACTCGTCAATATCTTTAAATTGACCTAGCAATTGATACAAATATTTGGATAGAAATTACACATTAATTCCTTTTCATGTTGTCAATCTAAACACAGTGTACAATACAGAAACGTTCCGAGAAAAATAGTGTTTTGTCAGAATGTTTCGGTTTGACCATTCTTTACATAAAGCCAAAAACTGCTTTATGTGTGAAAACTCACCTTCCTAGCATGATTAAAGCTGTCTTATATGTATTTTGAATTTATATATTCTAAAATTAAAACTGATATTTTTCTTTCACTAAAGTACGTAAATCATAGCAATGGTCAACAACAGGATATAAAGTCATATACAGATAAACCGTGCGAAAATATAAATACAGAATAATACAACGTTTTTTTACGGTAAAAAGGACGGATACTTAGTTGTTATAACTTGTTTAATCATATTTAAGCACATTTTGGTTAGTCTATGCATGTATTCAGAACGACTTCTTCTTTTATAGTCTAATATTTCAAAAGAGCGTGAAACCTTTAACATTATTTTTCTTATGCAAATATCAAATGAGCATTAGATACCAGATTAATTACAAAATAAATACGTTCACGCATGCAGTCATTATTTATTTCTTATATGTTGTCTAATATTTCAAAAGATCGTTAAACCCCGGTCATTGTTCTCTTTTGAAATTATAATAATATGCGTTGGGTTTCAGATTAATTTCAAAATCACTACCTTAACATATGCACGCATTATGTTTTGCAGTATGCAAATTACTGACAGAGAATGTTAGTTCAAAATCAATTAAGACACTAAAATTAATTAAGACACTAAAATTAATTAATTAATCTATCTAATCCTGTATTAAAATAGAGCAAAACGAATATACAAAGTATATAACTTCAATTCAGTATATCCACAGTTGAAATGTCACGATTTAAAAGTACTTTTCATTCATAGCATGTTGTAAGAAAATAGGACGTGGGCGTCAGGCCAATGAGCGCACACATACATACGAGTTCGCTCATTCGATGTTTATAATGATATTCACGATTGGATAATCCTCCTTATATCTGTTTCACAAAAATTCGGACTATGATGAATTTTTGTTTAAATTAGTTTTAAGCAATTTATTAACCACAAAATGATTTTTATATAAGCATCCTAGAGTTACCTTTTATTCAAAAATTTACTATTTAAAGGTGCACTCTTACAGATAAACCATTTTTTTTTTTTTTTGTCTTTGGAAAAAACAAATTTTTGCGTAAATATCTGCAAAGGAACGATAAAAAAATACTGACAAAAGATCAGAAAATTAAAGTTTTATGGCTTAAACCGTTACTAACTAGAATGTGTCGCAAAATTACAAAAGCATGCTCAGTAGCAGAAACGTGGTGAGTTATACAAAAAATAATTTTATGTGAGTGTGCATACTAGCTGTCCGTAATTAAAGGTGAGCCCGCACCACGCTCACAGCACCACACGTCAAACCATTTGGTTGCAGAAATAAAGTTTTGGACTCGTGTATAGAGAAATCTGTTTTCTTCTTGTGAAAGATTGTCATTGCCATACAGGAGGTTGTTAGCTGTTGTTGCACAGGGTAAGTCAGAAAAGTATAGAGGACGGATGTCTTGATATCTCGGACACTGATAAGGTAGTGAGTGGGAGTTTCAGTAGCACTGCAGATGCATAGAGGAGTTTCGGATAGATCACGACGATGGAGATCTAACACAGCACAGAATTGTGAAGTACTGTTACCCTTGGAGAGTTTAATTAGCCTTATCTAATTCTTCAAGGCTGATGCATGAAAAGATATGACATCCTTAAAGAGGCTTCTGTCTAAAGTATACGTGAACTATCAGAGTTTAACAATGTGGATTTTTCCGGCGTCCGTTTATTGGAGTCAACATATAATAACGTAAAACATATTTGTTTCGAAACCCTATAAGCTAGTCCCATTCAAATTGAATTGTAGCCTCCAGTAGTGGCCCTTTACAAAAAGTGTTCAAATTATGTCTCTGGTGTCAAATCTTGCACCGGCTAAGGGGACATTGCTTTCCTTACGCTTATGTAGTAAACTCTTTGAAAGTATCCATCTCTAAAACTGCAAGTCACAGACCATAAATATATGGTTAACAGCCACATGTAGTCGTCCTTAACCAGGATTGTTCAAATTATGTCCTAGGGGTAAAACATTACCCCGTCATAGGATCCCAGGTTTTCTATTTACTTACATTGAAATATAGTAAAATGTCCAATATACCTTTTCTCCAGTTATAGATAAGATACAGAAAAAGATTGCTTCCTGCTGAAACTTTAAAAAAAATGTACGATTTTACCAAAGGGTGTTTTTTTTTACGAAAATGAAAACTGAGTGTATAATTTAGCTTCTACAGAAAAAAAACAAAACACTTGACCGAAGTCAGAAACCCAGATCAGATCAAAGTCATATGCATCCTATAAAGTATTCAAAAATTAAGTTTTCCCTAAGATTTTATTTTACATTTATTACTTATTATTGCGAAGAAACAAATGAACACACATCAATGTTAAGCTTATCGATGATCACACATCAATGTTAAGCTTATCGATGATCACACATCAATGTTAAGCTTATCGATGAACACACATCAATGTTAAGCTTATCGATGATCGTTATAGCTTTTATGCTAAACAACATCTACGTCCATTATCACAATAAAACTGACCCTACGTGAATTTCCTATAAGCATGTGCAATCCAGAGCCATATCTATTCAACTGTTAGCAAATAATTCCATCTTGTTAAGAAATCCTCTATTGCAGTGAGTTGCTTTAAAGCTGTACTCTCACAGATTAAACGAAGATTTTTATATTTAAGTTCAAATATTGATGTTTTATGCATTTTTCATAAACCGTTAGTAACGGTTTTAAGCTATTAAACATTAATTTGAAATATGAAAATCAAAGATCTGATTTTTTGTAAGCAATCCTATATCAATGGTTTGCAGATATTTGCGCAAAATATTGCTCTTTCTAAGACGAAAACTAAAAAGGTTGTAAAAATGGTATATCTATGAGAGTGCAGCTTTAATTACCCACCGTTTTCCACAAAATGAATTTATAAACCTCTTTTGTTAGAAACATTTTCACGATGATTCCAAGCTTATGTGAGCATAGATTGTTGGATTTCATTTTCTTCAACATGATCAATGATAATTAAAAGTTAAAATTATCCATAAATATCTATAACGACTTAGTACCCTGTGACTACCTTGTAACATATCAATGCAACTCACTAATCACCATCTGTTCTTTAATACACATTACAATGAATCTTTTGTCATATCAAATGTTTACACATACCATACTTTTAAACCTATTTTAGCAAACACTGTTTAAGTACATCATTATCGCCTGTTATGTTTGACATTGTTTAATATCAAGTAAACACTTCATTACATTTCCTTTGTAATTGACAAAGGAAGTGGTTCTTCTTTGCAGCTTTTCAAAATGTGGCACCTTCCGTCAGCACTTTCAGTGCTTTGATTTGTTTTGTTAACTTTAATCTTTATGCCATTCGGAACACCTCGGCAATTTCCATCGAAAACAACCTCGGATGTATACGGACTGTTTACAATCTCAGAAATCCTAACGTTTAACTAAATTGCAAGTAGTAATATCAAATTAGCAGTTACACTTAATGACCTCAATCTTGGAAACCTTAATTATTAATGCAATTACACACTTAACCGGCATTCAATTTAATTCAAAATATACAACAAACACGTTAACTGATGTACCGGCAAACATCTGATGCCGTGTTTGGTGGAAAATGACCGAGGAGTTCCGAATAGATTTATTCTGCACCCTTAAATTCGAATGCTTTCAAACGGCCATGAGTTTAGTTGATTACGTAGGCGAGCCGAATCTTTATTTGAGTAGTATACATATGAAACGTACAGAACATACATTTAAACTAAGAGTATGAGAATAATCCTGCTATTGCGTCGCTGAATATCTGAGAGATAGAGATATGTAAAAGGGAAATTAAACTTAAACCGAGATTGATGTGCTGGTGAAATACTCAATGTTACAGTGTTTTATATGGAGATTGTGAACATAATGTAAGTGATTTTAAATTACATTTTAAGATAAATGAATAAAAAAAACAAAAACATGACACAAACCTTAATAACCATGAAATTTCGGGTTTTGTTAAGTGGTTGGCGATGGATATTCCCAGTTTAAATTTAACAAACTTTGAATAATGACTACTATGATGTTTTATTTGCGGATTCAAGTGCTTATAGAATTAAGTAACTTAATTTGTATTTATGATTTTTAATCATAGTTTCATTTAATACCTGTTGAATTAACGTCTGAAAGAATATCTCAGATTTGAATCTCTGTTATAATGTTATTTTTGAAATATATATGCGCATGCAATGATCTTTTGGGTGTGTGTTTTGCATTATAATTAGACTGCTGATTTGTTTGCACATATACGTTAAAGATGATATATATTCCATTGTTTAAAAACAGACTGCTGTGTGTAGATTAAAATTTGTAACTGTATTGCGCCTGGATATATCAAAAATGAGTATGCAGTTTTTCATAGGATAAAGAATGCATTTGTGTAGATATTTATTTGCAACAATCTGGCGCCTGGTTATTCGCATACGGAAATAACAAAAATTAGTCTGCACACTTTATAAATAAGGAATGCATTCGTTTGGATTACAATTTGCAACTTGATCTTGAATATTTGTATTTATAAGATTTAAACGAGATTTTACACTCCTATTTCAAAATAAAGAATGCATGTGTATAGAACGAGATTTTTAAAGAGTCGGCTACCTTGAAATTTACATAGGGTAATGCAATGAGAGAACATGCAATGTTTTGAAAAAAAAAATACAATAAATCATAACCAATTGATATGAAACCCATGCATGCAGATGATAATAAGACGTTTAAATATTACCAATAGTTCATAATACGTTGTAAGTTGTCAAGAATAAAGAAAACGTTGCATCACTAATAATTTCCAAAAAAAGGTGAGTGTGAAGAAAAGCATAAGTAACGCGTATTTTTTTTTTCCGACCTGCACTATGTTTTCAGAGCCGATCAAATTTTGTTATTGAGTTTTAACATTTTTTCCGACCTGCATTATGTTTGTTTTTGGAGCCGACCAAATTTTGTTATTGAGTTTTAACAATTTTTTCCGACCTGCACTATGTTTTCAGAGCCGACCAAATTTGGTTATTGAGTTTTAACATTTATTTCCGACCTGCACTATGGTTTCAGAGCCGACCAAATTTTGTTATTGAGTTTTGATATTTTTTCTTCTCTTGGATACATCTTTCAGAAGTTTCTTCCTTAAAGCTGCACTCTCACAGATTGAACATTTGGACAACTTTTTTTTTATTTTTGTCTTGGAACAAGCAAATCTTTGCGTACATATCTGCAAACCAGTGATAAAAGACTGATGACAAAATGTCAGATCGTAGATTTTCATATTTCCGCTCCAAAAGCGATGTTTTATGCATTTTTCTTAAACCGTTAGTAACGGTGTCGCCATAGAACATTAAATTTGGAATGGAAATATGAAAATCTGCGATCTGATTTTTTGTCAGCAGTCTTTCATCACTGGTTTTGCAGACATTTACGCTAAAATTTGCTAATTCCAAGACAAACAAATAAAAAGGTTGGTAAAACAATGAATCTTTGAGAGTGCAGCTTTAATACTTATGTGAACAACTACAGAAACAAGCTCAGTAGCCAAATGTTCAAACATAAACCCCGTTTAATGGAATAGTGTAAACGCCAAAGACATAAAACAAAAACAAAAACAACAACAATAAAATCACAAACAAAAAGCTTGGAGCAACATCACAAAACTCAACAAACAAAACAGTGCATATATATTATAAAACTAGGTATGTTTATCAAGGATTGTTAGGTACCGCCTTGGAACGGTCAGTAAAATGCGAGTGAATTGTTTTTATAGAGCAGTCTTGTTAACGTTAATCCAGACCAATTGCCGCTGTCTTATTAAGACAATACGGCAGTAATACGTTAACATAAAAAGGCAAAAAGTCCGATCTACCTATCCTACTTAAAAAATAGCCTGACCATACATGACATTAAGAGCAGCATTAAAAACTGCACTGTAATATTACAAGTTTGTTATAACTAAAAAAAGCGTAGCAAATTTTAATCGCTTAACCGGACAATTGACCTTGCACCATCGCTTGATAGTCCACTCCCCCGATAATCAGGGGGCGATACTCAGAGCATTTCTAACATTAACCAAATATGGCGATTAAACAAAACCGCCTCGGTCTCCGGGATATTAATATCAGCTTAGCATACAGCTGGAAAACAGAAAGGCCGCGTTAAAGACATAAAATTATTTTTGTGGATTAAAATATGTCGTTATCCGAGGCGAAGTACATCACAGTCAACGGAAATCTGGTTTGTCATGGAGTCATTATGCAAGTTGACACTTCGAATAAATATCTACTTGACGCCCCCCCCCCCCCCCATGTAAATACCAGAAAGGGCATATTTTTATTAATTGTTATTCTATTAAACTAAAATAGTAAAGATAACTAGAACCTGCCTACTTTAAACACAAGATGCTGTATGCTGTGTGAAACTTTGTTTTAATTCTGTAAGTTCTATATATACATGTATAAAATTACTTTATATTTGAAAATTCTTATGATGACATATTGGGAATGATGGCACATGTTCGCATGTACTACCGGCGATTTTAGCCTTAGAACAGATGACGTTTCGTGGTAACAAGGACGTTACGTCCATGCTTACCTATACCAGCCTGCAGCAGCGGTTGGATACACATCATGGGGGCGGGGGGGGGGGGGGGGGGTAAACCCAGAGCCTGTTTCCCAAGTGGTCATTTCGCGACCAACAAATGCTGAAAAAAGAAACGCCTTGTCATGGCCCAGTTTGAAGTCAACAGATACAATAACAATTTGGCAAAAGTATCACACATTAAAACAATGTTTTTTTTTTTATTTCATTTACAATGTTGTAAAATAACAACATGAATAAGGACAAAATTAATTCTTAACATTTAGGAATATCACAGTTGAGAAGGATGGGATTAATGTAGTTAATATATTAAAGACAAGTTCGATATTGTATCACATTGAGGAAAATACAGAAAATAAATCCTACATGTTTACACAATATATGGCCTCGCCCCTTTGGGTTCAGTTTTTGTCTACCATGTAGGTATAGGCACACGTTTTTTGCCGTGTACAAATAACATATCACTCCTTGATAAAAATATTCATAAAATTTGTTGCAAAACAAGAAACAACCAAAATTTGATCAATGGAACTGAAAATGTTTGAATCAAAGCGAGGACTCAATATCTTGTACAATTTAATCCTGACGATAACCCGTTCAACAATAAATCTATGTCGAGCAATTTTCACTGTCAATTTTATGTCAAATGAGCTCATCTGAGCACCACTTGAGCAAAATGGAGATTGTTCAGCTGTAAACCTAATTTCTCTTTTTGATCGTATATCCTGAAACCTATATATACCATGATATGTCATCCCAAACCAATCCTTCCCCTCATTTTTTTCTAAAGTTGATTAGTGGCCAGAAATTCACTTTTCAACTTTATCTGAATCAGAAATTGAGTCTGTGAATGACATTGATGCGAACACTAAGCCATCTCTTTGTCTTATGCCGACAAGATGTTTTACAGTGTTACATGACTTGTAATCTTAATAGCATTAGCTTTCCCACCTAATGGAACTAGTTGGATATAAACTTCTGTTCCATAATTAATAACTAACGTATTAGGAAATTATTTTTTGAAACTTTCAGGCATCATTTCCGCGATAATGACACGGTGAGGCCAAATCGTAACCGATAAACATCGAAAAAACATGCATTGTATCCAGTGTTTAAATAATGCTTTTTCATTTTGTAAGAAATTGAAAACAAATACCCGCTTTGCACAAAATCAAACGTCTTAATTTGGTTATGACAAGAAGCAGCTGATCTTCCATTGATATTCTCTTCTGGCAGCCAATACTTTTCATCACATGAAATGGCAACTCTTGAACTCTAGGTGGCTCTCTCAAAAATTGTAGAATGTTGAGAATTGCTCACTGTTGAAACCAGTGTAGTACATACATTTTTTATTTTTCTTGTTACGTCTCAGCCTTTGTGGAATGTGTCTTTCTCTGCTGTAACTTTTCAAATATTTAAATCAATTTGGCCAAGTGTTGTTTTAGGGTCTCACTTTCTGCAGGTAATGCCAGCATGTCCAGCAATCTGTTTTCTTTAGAAGAAAAAACAACAGTATAACTTATGATGTTAAATATTTGTAAAAGAAAATAATCTCTATATAAACTCTTTATAATTGATATTGAGATTAATGTAAAGTAAAAAATGTTAGGACTTATAGGGAAAACTTCTGGAGCAATAAGATATACCCAGAAACCGATGTTCCAGATGCGGGACGATAAAGGATCGAAAAGAACTGAAAGTCAGTGAAGTTAGAGGAGTCAGTACATTATCACTTCTAGACAAAAACACCTTTTGTGTTCTTGGTTGTCGGACTCGTTTTCAATCCTTTTTTTCTAAGAGGACCTCTATCAGCTCGCAACTTTGGCGGCCATCTTGCAGTCTTAGTGCGATCATACGGCAATGTTTGCAGATTATCAGGGTTTTGGGTTGATGGCTGCGCAAACTTTGCTGTCAAAAGAAAGTGCCAAGAGGCTAACGGTTAAAATCTGTCAGGTTATTAGCCACGTAATAACGATCGGATAACATTGACATATACCACCGTAACAAATCGTTGCGAACATCGTACATTTTTGGCCTGTAGCGGATGTTGCTATTTCTGGTTAGGCGGGTGATTCCTCGCTATTTATTGGTTCTACATCCTGGATAAGTCATGTTTGAAATTGTGTAGAAAAGTACAGATTGTTATATTTCCAACAAAATTATCAGAAGTTGTGTCAAATATCATTGAATCAACATTTTATCGTATTCAAGGAGCTTATATTACTGTGCTTATTATGTCTAACAATACATTCAACTTCCAATCAAAAGGTTAATTAAGACGAATCCTTACCTAACGACCCTGTTGGATCTGATGTTCGTGACAAGAAACAAGGCCTAAGAGGATTTATGAATAAAACATAATTATATCTTCACTGGACTGATTGTTCAAAACTTTGTTAAAATTAAGCAAGTTGTTAAAGTCGACTTCGTTATCTTTCAAATCTTACAGGTCAATGGATACACTTGTCATCTGGTGCATTTTAAGCAATATTTAAGACAACTGTCTAAATTGTACTAACTTTTTATTAAATAAAGAAGCAAATCAACCATTTTTAATGTCTTAAAGTCAACAACGTTGTCGTTTATCATAAATGACAAAGTTCTTAACAATTAGCTCATTGTTTCCCTTTTTTTAGCCTTTCTTATTTGAGGCCATATTGTTGGCAGGTGACTTTATAAAGTCAAACCTTTACAAGTGCAGTTGGATATGCCAACATAACAAAACCTTTTTGAATATTGTAATGATAACGTATGTAGAAATAAGTTGAGACAGAGAAATACAGAAAGCGTTTCATGATGTTCGGGCATGAGTCTACTGACGTTTTCTTCCTAGGATTTTCACTACATATGCACTTACTAACATCAATGTATATTTTTGAATTAAATGTCGATGAGCTCAATAGATGTCGAACAATGTTTGTGATGACGTTTAATGGCGATAAAATGGACTTTGATAAAATGAATTTGACGTCGATAAATGACATCATTGATGGTGCAGCAACCAATAAACCAAATTTATAGTCCTCAATTATCTTAAAAGCTGAGTATGTTTTTTTCACTCAAAGCTTACTACAGTGCAGAAAATAACGCTTTCAAGACACGTAGATCGTAATACCTATACTTATGTTTTAACAGTTGCATTGTCAAAATATCACTTTCTATGGACATAAATTCCAATTTTTTCCGCATCCAAACCCTTATTTGACCAAATACAAACGTGGTAAGATCAGACGTATTCCGAAAGTTTGCCTTTATCGGATGATGAAATGAATTCAAAGTCTTTGGAAGCCCAGTAGGGTGGAAATATGTATTCATATCATTTTTGTAGGGTTTTTTAGTTAATTTTGACTACATTCTACCATCAAAATGTCTAATTTAAAGTTTGTTTCTGTCAGGTTAGCCCTATTAATGTTGTTGTCGGCTGTTGGTCCGGTCCTGTCGAACCTCGCTCTGATAATTATCGACGTTCAAGTAAGTTTTTAAATGCAAATCCCATTGTAAATTTGAACATTAACTATAATAACACAATGCAGACAATCAAGTAAGTCCTAAAATGCCAATACCATTGTGAATTATGAACATGACCCCTAACTTATCGTATAAATAATGTATTTTGCATTTTACCCCGATTTCAACGTGTCACTAAGATACATTTTGGCAAAGGGAGTGCCATTTTACTGAAAGTTTTGGACGTTTTCTTTATGTATCGACATATGCTCAACATCACAGCACTATACAGTACTGACATCACTCTGCCTAGAATGTGCATTAATTGTTGCCTCACATTATATTTTCCATTGGCAGTACCTTTGTACAGTCAATAGCCAAGGGTAACATCTAAAATCGGTTTAGAAAAGTATATGAGGTGTAATATATCTGTTGATATATACTTGGTGAAATGAAGAAAACTCATTGTTCATTAAGAATTCTGTTAATTTTATTTTTCTAGAACTGCTTCCTCTCAGGAGGAACACTTGCAGTCGAGAACGGTGATGACGTCATTTCCGTTATACAGCACATCCGGCTGAAGTACAAGGACCAAATTTCCTTGACGGTGTTTACGCAAGATTGGCATTGTGCTGATCACGTGTCATTTGCTTCACAACATAAGGGGAAACAGCCGTTTACAGCCATGGATCTGCAGTACACAAATAATGGTAGGTGAAACCTGTGCACCGCAATGTCATCATTATGTACATCCATTAGAAAACAAAATAAAATAACAAGAAGTAAAAAACTGGGATAGGAAATGCTCTTATCACTAATATTAAATCTAAAAAGTAATGCGAATCTTAGTGAACCAAAATATTCAATACTAACATAATTAACAAACTAAAGACTACATTAGTATATACGAAATGCAATTTTAGTGAACTAGAAGTGCACTAGAAGTGCACAAGGGTATCAAGATCGGTCTAAACAGTACTGCGTGAACCAGGTTAATAATACCATGGCAGTAAACATTTTCGGAAAATTTGTTTCACAATTAGCGGCTGTTTTCATGTTCCCAGCATATGCCGGGAATGCAAAAGAGAAAATAATGCCAAATACATTCAACCTTGCAGAAAACTCTATGGAAGGCGGTAAACAGAGGGATATGCATTTATGAAGTTTGAACATAAGGAGATGAGAAATGAACCAGTGTTATATCAATATCACCCAAACTCTATCTCAGAAAGTGCATTATGTTTTAGGGACGTTATGCCGAGATAATAGCAGCTGCGACGCCAGTTATAATATCAGTCAGACGTTGTGGCCGGACCATTGTGTCATAAACACAACGGACGCCAAACTTAGCTCACAGTTGAAGCAACGTCCTGGAGATATTGTAGTCAGAAAAGGTTATAACTGCCAGGTATATTCACAGTATTCAGGTTAAACAATAAGTAAAAAAGTAATTCGTAAACACAAAGAAACATAAATGTTACAACGTAGACTCGATACTGTTTTCTCGAAGTTCTGGTTATGCCGAACGTCTTTAGAATGTTTTGGGTTTGATTTTTTTCGATTATGTTGAATGTTCGTTCCCTGGAATTATTAGGTCCCAACGACTTCTACATTGACTTCGACTGAAGTATAAAAATGATATTTTGGATTGTATTTATTAAATTGTATTTAAAAAAAGTATTCTGACAGGCAAAAAGATCGACCTCCGACTGGACACCTGAGATTTTTAAAGGGACAATGTATTCTCAATCGGATGCTTTTGCTTATTCATTATATAATATTAACTGTATTGCTGATAATAACAGTGTCTGGCTGCAAAAAATGTACAAATGGAAAGAAGACAAATAAAATACCAATATCATATGGCTTATGAATTGCAGAAATATTTAGAAAAAGGTTGGAAACAGAACGGAGGAAACCAGCATGGCTAAAAGAAATACTTTGGTATTCTAAGGTGTAGATTTGAAGATGTTTTTTAATATCACACACATTTAGGATTCTATTTTGAAGAGTTAAAGGCTAGACAGTAAGGCCATGTAATTTGAATGAACAATCATCGCATATCAACATTCCGTTTTTAACATTGAAGGCTATGAACACGTGAATTAGTTGTCTTTAACCTTAAACTATAACGACAACCATTAAGGTAATCTCCATTGGTCTTATTAGGTCGACTCGTACTCGGGTTTCTTCGACAATGGCGGGTTTTCGCATACAGAGCTTGATAGCCTCCTTAGACAGAATAAAATCACCCGTCTCCTGGTGACCGGCCTCGCGCTAGATTTCTGTGTCTACTATACCTCCAAGGACGGACAGGCGCTGGGTAAGTGATTCTTCATGTAAAATGTTCAGCTGTGTGTGTCTTTCAGTTTATGCTGAGCACTGGACCTCGTGCATCTACACGGGTCTTCCTGAAACATTTGGTTACTTTGATTGTCTCTACAGCTTCAACTGTAGTATGGTTAGATATGGTATGATCTAATTAATAGTATAACAAAATCATGTAAACTCGAAGAATAACAAATGTTAACCGTTCGTCGGAATATTCTTATGATAATAAGCGTTAGCATAATATATGGTTATATTTTACCTTGTCAGAATTCAAGACAGAAATCTGTGACACAATGCTCTCTTATGTTCAATAAACAAACAAAAAAGGATCGAACGACTTAACGAACAAGGGAATAAATTAAACGAACGAACGAACAAAAGGATGGTCGAACGAATGAATGAACGAACCAACAAACAAACAAACAAACACACTAACGAACAAACACCGCAATTCCAGGCAGATGTTAGCCCGTCTGTTCACGGTTTTCCAACGAACACAAGTTAGAACTACTTGATCCACTGTCATCAGTTATTTATATAATACAAAAGTAAGGTGTTAATTTCTTCCACCGTCAAGCGTACCGTGCAATAAGTTGTTTCAGGGAAGGGTTTTATATGGAGCTCCTCCAACCGGTTACCGTTCTGAAAAGGGAAGTGATAAATAAACTGCAATGAAGAGGACGCACCCAATCGTCTAAATGGTAGCTTGAAGCTTTAAGTACTGTATTATATTCGTATCGTTATTTGAGAAATGAGTATCGGTCATGTATTTTTGGTGAGGATGAATTCCAAGTACGTGCTTAAGCTGGTTACAATGACTGACGAGTTACTGACTGACGCAGCGTGACCGCGGGTCAGATGTGTTGCATCCGGGATTTTTATTTTTTTTCATACCTTCAAAGATGTTGAATACTTTCTTGGAACGGGCCATGCGTTGCTGACGCGCAATTATTTGAAATCATAGTTGACGTCAAAGCGTTTCTAATAACATCGAAGTTTCAGTCTGAATCATTGTGCTAATTTGGTTTTATCATTATTCAATAGCATAAAGGTATACATTAAACTATTTGAAGTTAGTGTGTTGTTGGTATTTACTTATTGCTCCATGGGAACATCAAAGACGTCTTCCGAGGTATTTCCGAAATCAAAGAGTTTGAAAAACGTCATCACCGAATACGATGCACAAAGGTCGACCTTGTCGAACACATAGACTTGCTTACCGAGTAACATCCCTAGTAAAAAAAAAACATTTCAAAACATTCAATAGCCATTCAAGTCCGCCACTACAGAGACGAACCCAGAAGCCTTAAATGTATGGACTAGGTACAAAGTTGAATGCCAGACAGACACATAACGAGATACAGCATGTCACAAGACTACAGAACCAGGTTCTTTGGTTATATTTGAACATCATTATCAATAGATGGTAAGGTTATTGTCAATGAACACATGCACCAACTATTGACAAAGTATACTCTTCTATATACTTGCAGGTTATGAGACGTACACAGTGGTTGATGCCTGTCGACCTGTCAGCAAAGAAAACGTGGACAGGGTTCTCCAAGACCTAAGAACAAAAGGTAGGTCGCGGTATCATAGCGTTCGTTTAAGTGTAATACTATTGACCTTTTTAATAAATTTTTTAGGCGATCTGAGTTGACATTTGAAATTATCATTAATTAAGTGTAAGAGTTTCAATATTTTGCTTAGTGTAAATTGAGCTTTAGCAAGTATAAAAAATTAACACAACGTTGCGAAAAATACCTCAATATGTTTTATACAGAGTCTAGCGAACCATATGACAGATGCACTGGTCCTCAAGTATTTACCAAAGTAAGTCTTTTAAAAGTTTACCGTGTATTATAGAGAGAGTTCTTAACTTGTATAAATGATTTCAGGCGTCCATGTGATTACGTCGGCGGATCTTGATGACGTCATTTCTGGGTCAAATGCTCCTGTACCGTCAGTCACATTGTCGCTGTTATTCTGTGTTGTTTTGTCGATTTCAGCGTACAATTCTCAATAACCGATAGAAACTAAATTGAAGATTATGTTAAACAGTACTCAATATTGTTATTGTATTTGTCGATATGTATTATATGCATTGCTTTCTGTACATGTACATGCTATATGTTTTTATTTGTATATAAATATATATATGCCTTTTAAAAAATAAATGTTAAGCGTTTTTCTTTGCCCCATCAAAACACAAGTTTATGCCAATGCATTGGCAGTGGCAAACGTTCGTCGATGAGATGTTCAACCGGCTGGATGTAAAGATTTTAATCTACATTAGATGGGGTTTTTTTTGCAAATAATTTCGTATGTAATTATTAACTTCTGTTTCGGTTAATACACAATTGAGCTAACCTCTCTGACAAGCGGCCTCGGTAGATATCACTTGATAGGTTAGCAAAACGACTAATTGGCCGCAACATCAATCTATATTTGAATATGATCATGACAATGATAGCATTCTTAATGCGTAGAACATTAGTGTATATATATTTTATCGGGAGCATTTAAGATTCGATATACTTTATTAATAAATAGTAAAACCAGATATTTAATTGGTGCATCGCTATAAGTAGTTTGTTGAAATTTACATCTAGAATATTTAAGTCATGTTTATATATGTACAGTTTATTTGTCATGATAGTAAGTCTTATATCAAAGATAATTGTTCCAACATGTATATGTTTATGAACGTAAAATAATATTGTTATTAAACAATTAAAGTATTCAAAAACAGCTCGCTTTAGTGTGAAGCGATCACCCGCCCGTACAGACAAGAAACAATTAGAAAACTGACAACAAACACCTCGCCACAAGGACTCTTTCATAGGCTGAGGCATAATTTATCCTTAATTCTTAGCCATTTGTTGAACAGGGCCAACATCGTGAAGTTTAAAGACAAAATTTAAGCATATATCAACATTTGTTGAAGGGTTTAAGCCGTCGGTATCTTAGTTTTAAACTCCTAATGATTTATTTTACTTTATATCGACATAAGATGCATTCTTCCTCAACTGCAAATTTGTTTTATTGTAGATCGGGCTTATTTACATAACCCTTTAAGTCTTCAAGTTTTCAAACATCCTTATTTCGTTCTAAGTGCATGAGGAATGATATTTCATAATACGATAGGCCGTTGGAAGTAAAATATTTACTTTTATTTAAGTAAACTGATTCTCATTCATAAGAGGTTTGATAATGATAAATCTAACCTCTGATTCAATGCCTGCAAAAACGAGTGCAAAACATGATCATTTTCCTGACATCACCGTTGACCAATCAAAACGCTCGTTACTTTAACACGCATAGTATCCTCACTCCGGTGTACGAGAATGAAGTAAACATTACTTATTCAAAATTGCTTCGACATAGCCAACGCTTTTTCATATTATATTAAGTTAAATATAAAGAGTAGATCATAGAAGTAGCACCTTAAGTATGTGGATTCAACAGAAGTGTATTATTGCATTACAAAATATTTGATTGTTAGTCCGTCCTTACAAAAATAAATTGTTTGATGCGACGACATGCATACCAAACATCTTAAACTGTTTTAGTGGTTTACATTTAATTGAGTTAACAACATAGTGTATGGGCCTGTCGCTGTTTATATATATCGCTTCATCTGCTTAGATCAACAACGGCTGACTGCTGATTTAATGAAATAAATGTAAATGGAAAAGTCGAGAAACTCTACCTTCTCATTGGACAAAATACAATGATGACCACTAATCCAGTTTGCATAAAATTACAAATACAATGACCAATAAAATACATAAAACATGACAATTGTCATCAAGCAGAGAAATGCATCCATATACAGACAAAATTAGCGATACTAAAGATACAGAACAATACAATTTGTCCTTGGAAGGCAAAGATGGATACTTAGTTGTTAATATTGAATTTTCAATATCCAAATTTAATTTACTTTTAATTCTCGTCTACCTTTAAACATTCACTTAATATACTGATGAACTTTTAATGAAATTACAATGTTTGAAAATGAAAGGTAATGTAAATAAAACCGATCTAGACGTACATTTTGCAAGCTAACACGATCTTATAAAACATTCTTTTTGACAATTATGCTTCATTGAGTTGCTATATAAGAAAAAATATATGTAATATTTAGATGATATGCAGTAAATTCTTAGTGATTAAGAATAGGCGGATTGAGTGAAGCGAGCGAGCCCTTCTTAATCATTAAGATACAACTTCAGGTCATCTTGCTGACTAAGAATACAACCTCATAGGCTAAGACATTGGTCAACGCAAAATCTAACGCAGGGAGTGTATATCGGATAAGTGGCGGAAGGTGGACCTTTAAACACTCGCAAAAGTTGACATTGTTAATGATTAAGTCGACTACTTAATAATTGCCTATCTGAAATTTCATTGGCGGAAAATGTAAGTTGTATTTTATATTTGAATAACGCTAATGCAACACTAAATTTGGTTCGAATAAACTGACGTAAGCGAACCCTATCACATTTTGAGTAGTATACGTATATATTGTTAAGGAACGTTTAAACTAAAAGTATGAGAACAATCCTGCTAATGCGTCGCTGAATATCTGAGAGATAGATATATGTATCAGATATTAAACTTAAACTGAGATTTATGTGCTGGTGAAATACTTAATGTGATAGCGATTCATATGGAAATTGTGAACATCATGTAAGTGATTGAAGATTATTCTTCATTTATACATGACATAATAAAACAGTAAAATCATCATAATTATCATGATGTTCGGTTTTACTTAATTGGATAGCGGTGTATCGTCACAGTTTGAATACAAGTTCCATGTAATTTAATTGTAATTTATATTTACTATTATAATTTACTTGCTGATTTAACGTGTTTATTTGTTGTTTAAGAAGAGAACAGAACAGAACAGACAGTTTATTCGACTTATACATGTGTACATCGTCGTAATACATATAGTTATACATATAAACATGTCACGTATCTAAACATACAAACATAATATAATAAAATAAAATATATGCAAAAATATTATGTTAATTGAATACCAAATAATTATTATGTTAACTTTGGCAGTGAGGGAATGTTTCATAACTACTATATCAAGTTAAATTATTTATAAGTGAGTTGCGTATAATAAATGATTCTTTAATATATTTACAAACATTCATAACTTCCTTTTTATCACATGATACCAATAATTGATGGAATTTGAATACAGATGGATTAACATAATAGCATCGTTTTATATAAGTTACACGTAACTGACGATAGCATGGACAAATACATATGAGGTGATATCCATACTCTATGTCCCTACTATTACAACATAAACAATATCTTTCGTTACGAGGTAAATTGTAACATGCATAACGTCCTGTTTGTATTCTTAAAGGGTGTGCAGAAACTCTCAATCTAACAATTTATAAACGTAAATTCTTTGGAACTAAATCTAAATATAGTTCATAATCAAAGGAAGTTTTGAAAATTCTATACATATCCAAAACAGAACTGTTACTAATATTACCATACCATTCTTATTTAAATGTATCTATAATTCTACATTTAAATTTGTTTATAAATACATTAACATGCGCAATATTTGGGTTATCAAATACGTATGCAAAACCATAATCATTTAATAGCTTTTTACCTTAGAAACCCAGTTTATATAACCCGTATTACAGTCATCAATGGCCTGGTTATACACGGACTTTATTATAATGTTATTACTGTTGCAAATCTTAAACCAGTATCTAATAATTCTTACATATCGATTAATGTATAAAGGGTATCTACCTAGTTCTCCATACACTGTAGCATTACATGTGTTTATTTTAACGTGTAACACTCGCTTACAAATTTTTAAATGTATACGTTTTATTTCTTTTGACTTACTAAAACCCATATTTCACAGGCATAATTTAATATTGAGCCAACAAAAGAATCAAATAGTTGACAAAATATTTTAGTTTAAAGGTCGTATTCTTTGCATTTATATAATAAAGTATTCATGGCCTTAAGAGCTTTCCCAACCAAATGCTCTTGATTCAATGTAAAACTTCCAGTGTAATTTATCACAGTGCCTAAATAATTAAAGTTATCAACAACATCGATAGTATGGCCATTATATGTCCAATGCTCATTACGACGTATTCCACCCCGTTTACGGAAAACCATTATTTTTGTCTTTGATGTATTTACATTTAATCCCTATGCTTTGCAATACGAGTAAAGAGTGTTTAAATGGTTTTGGACTTCCTCGGGCGATTTCCCTAAAATGGCCATATCGTCAGCAAATAGCAACATAATTAATACAATGTCATCAATACTTAAACCGGAAGTGATGCTGTCTTGCATATATACTAGTAGTTCTAAGTCCTCTACAAACAGGGAAAAAAGAATTCGGGACATAACCTCCCCCTGGCGCAGGCCAACGGCATAACTAAAGTATTCAAAGTAAGATGTACATGATTTCACACAAGATTTAACATTTTCATACATATCTTTCACTATTCTAAGCAATTTACCTTTTATACCAGATTTATACAACTTAAGCCACAGAGCATTGTGATAAATACTATCAAAACACTTCAACATGTCGACATAAATAACATATAATCTTTTATTATCATTGATATATTTTTGCACAATAGACATTAAAATATAAATTGCGCCAACTGTTGAGCAACCTTTTCGAAATCCGAATTGTGCATCTGAAATAGTGGCATTAGCCTCAACTAAACTAAATTGGTAATAAAAACACCGTTTTAAGCATGTGGTAAAAAAGATCTGACACTCGTTGTCATTTAATACAAGAATTTTATTAAACTCGTCCATGAAATTTGATAGTAAGCGAACCAGATGCTCGCTTACTAACAAATTTTCATAAACTCGTTTAATAAAATCTTGTATTAAATGACAACTCGTGTCAGATCTTATATGTATCATTGACTTATTCAAGCATGTCTCACCGCCAGAATGTTATTTTTAAAATTTGACCAGTGGTGCCGTAAATATATACAATGGTCTCCTTATCGTCTAATAAGTTGTAATACCGTGTTCCTGAAATTTAACACGGTATCCTTCATAAGAACCATTGTTTTGGATATTAATTTATCATTTTAAGTGAATTAAAACAACTGTTTCAACTGTGGAAAATTTTATTTGGGAGTAATAGCGCATCTTTAAGTTCAAACTTGCTTATATACATTTTGTAATTCATGTATTAAATCTTTTTAAAAATTTATATTATACTAAGAGCGTTATGAAACATAACTTCTAAATGAAACAGCTTTATAGCCTCAAAATAGGTAGAAGTGAAGCCTTATTGGTAGCATAGAAAACAATACAATAACATGTGTAACTTTCGTATCATTTTAATGAGATTTTACATACACTCAACCAAGTTAATAATAGAACACTATCCTTTGATGCATATTTGATGTATTAAAATTACGGATTGAAATAATAGAACAAAATACGTATAACATATGGGAAACACTTACTCTACAGCATAACTAAATATTACAAGACAGGATAAGTCATATTTGATGAGTTGGCAGAAAGGATTTCAGCTTTAACACTATTTTCCCACGAATCATGAGCACTTTGCCTGTTGATTTAACACCAGAAAACCATATCAAGATATTTTCTTTTTTTGCTATCATCAATGGTTACAGTCACTATATATAACGTCCATGTGACACAGCCATGGCCGCATCTCTCAGGTTAAATCTGAATCCATCTACCCAATATCGAGGTCCTGCAAAATACCATTCAAAACCACATAAATGTCTTCCGAATACATTCAAGAATGCAATGCACACATCATTATTTGCTACCTAAACCGGAGGAAACATTGATTTTAAGCACTTCTTGAAGGCCCGGAAGTATATCGTTGTCCGTCGACAGCCCTAGCAGTTTTGAGTAGTATAAAGATTGCTGAATAACGGACTACAAGTGTTTAAACTAAAAGTATAATTACAATCCTGCTATTGCGTCGCTGAATATCTGAGAGATAGAGATATGTATCAGGGATATTAAACTTAAACCAGTTGATTGATGTGCTGGTGAAAAACTCAATGTGACAGCGATGTATATGGAGAGTGTCATGTAAGTGATTTTAGATCATACTTCATGGTAATAAAGTGAAACAAAATTGCGTAAATCGTTATTATCATGATTTTGCAGTTTTGGTTTATTAAGCGGGAGTTTATCGTCACAAGTTAAATATATAGCATGATTGTTCCGTATTAGTTTATTGGTTGTCGATGTATCATAGAAGTTTAAATTAAACAATCATCGCAATTAATGATAATTATTATGACTTACTTTCTGATTTTTACGTGTTCTTTGATTGTACAGTGTCAAAATAACAACTTTATTGTCATTATTTATTTAAAAAAACACACAACTACAACAACACAATATAATTTAATACACGTTTGATTGACCTAAAGTATTTTTTAGACTAAGTTCTCTGCCAGACTGTTATTTTAAAAAAAATAAACGCGTATCTAAGGGTCTTTTTAGTGCAGTATGATATTTACACTGGATTCTATTTCGCAGCTGAACATCAAACCAGCCGATATTTGCCACGTTTAACAAGAAAGCATGCATGTGCTTAGATAATGTTTTGTTAACAGTCTGGCGCCTGGATATTTGCATTTGAAAATAGCGAGATGAATTATGCAATCCAAAAATTGAAAAAATAGAATCAAGATTATTTTATTAAAAAGGGCTGTCACTGTAAGTGAAGAATGCGCCCGAAGAAGTACTCGAATATGATTGTTTAGAAAGGGAAAATGCAATGAAATGTTTCAATAAAGAAAAGGAATAATAATGAACAATTAAAATACATAAAGACTCTAAATCTTCAGTAAATGGATTGAGTAAAGACAAAATGAGAACAACCAGTCCCATGGGCCTATATAGTAAGTAAGTAAGTAAGTAAATTGTTTATTATAGTGACATGTGTATATAACATAATTACATTTTCAATACAAACATATAGTACATTTTACACCCGGCCCATCGGACCTATAAGTCACCTAAATAATTACGTTATGTAAAGCATATATTTATAGATATACATTTTTAAATTTGTATGTTACAGTGCAGTTATATATCACCGTTATGCAAAGTTAGCTTTAAATGTACAATTATGATCACATCCATATGTGGCCCTTGAATTCGATGGGTTTATTGTGATCATTCTACGTATACATTTCAGAATTATGCGTCAACTTAAGTTGTACGATAACGATAAAAGTCAACCTCCTGGCATTGTTTTGTATGAGAAGTAAACAATAACCGCAGGATCCAAGCTGCTCAATACTTAATGGAGGTTTAAAGTGCAAATCAAACATTTAAGTGCCATGAGTAAGAGCACATTAAGGACGATAACAATAAGATATTAAGATCCATTGTGTTAAACGAATTCCCATTATATTCAAACTACGTTAAAAGTGACCTGTATCTTAAAGGCATTCCAACCAGAAAATATTTCTTTTTATCTCCTATGAAATCAATATTTACATAGTTTTTTTGATCGAATTTTTAATTAATTTTCAAAACAGCTATTGGTTACATATGTGAATTGACAAATACAATTAATCCGGACAAATCAACTCAATCGACGTCAAATAAGAAAGTATTCCCGAAGACAAAAAAAGAGAAACAATGATCAATACTATTTAGATAAAAAAAATATGTTTTACGCATTAATCCTCTGGTAAGGTAATTCCCATTTAATAAAAACAAAACCTGACGTTTTCAGCAGTGTTTCTAACAGTTGAGATTTGTGCAGCTTCAAATACGTTACTTATATTATCTGTTGCCGTATAGCTTCATTTTGTCTGATATTTATGTTGTTATTGCATGATCTTACGCGTACGAGTTTTATGACTTGCTTTGCTTTAAGGTGTGAATAATTAGTATATTTTTACATGTTGCATTATGTAATAGTTATATAACATTAAGTAAAATATAAATGATTACGAATGGGCGGAGTAAGTGTAGGGAACGAGCCCTTCTTTATTATTAAGATTTTAATTTATGTCATCTAACTAATGAATACAACCTCATTGGCTGACACAATGTTAATACAAAGTCTGACGCAGGTATTGTGTATTGGATGAGTGGAAAAGGCCTGACCTTTAAACACTGTCTCCCGAAAGTTTAAAAATTTAAATATTTAATGATTGAGCCAAGTAATTAATTGAATATCTGCATTTTCAGTGTTTGTAAATATAGGTTGTATTCTAAACTGCAATAGCTAACTTTAAACCGGCCGTAAGTGCTTGTAAAGAGTTGGGAAGAGTGAGTTTCACATGCATATCAAACAAATAACTTCCGTCACTTAGACTGAGAATAAAGTTCAAGATTCAAACTGTATTGTCATCAAGGCACATTGTTAGCATTTGATATCACCAAACAATGAAATATATATGTTCTCGACATCAAATGAAACTGTATGTAAAATATTACATGCTTGGATTGTTTCACAACAACAATGAGGAAATCGAAAGTATATGAATGATATACCAGGATGTTTTTATAATTATAAACAGTGGCAAGAAGGACAATGAGTCATATATATATATTAGGAAAATAGTTTTAAAAAACAATTTAAACTTATAGATTTAAATATTCCTATTATTAATAAGCTCATCTAGTTAACATGAGCTGGGGGTGTTGAAATATAATGCAGTGATATGTTTTTAGGCTGACTTTAGTGCCACAAATAGAAAGGAGGTATCGTCAGATCTACTTTATGACATGATATGTTAACATAATTAAAGTCACGCAGCCTTATTCACGAGGTGATGCGCTTTTAAAAGGAGCAAAACCATAAGGTTTTTAATATTGTTGATTGAGAAATACAGAAACTACAACGCATGAAAATATTGCTTTCAACAAAATTGTGTAAAATCGTATTTTATTGACGAGTGGTCACAGAAAATATATTTTCACGAGTGGCGTAGTGAAAATGTTATTTTTCTGTGACCACGAGTGAAATAAAATACGATCTTACACTGAATTCAACAAATTTCTTTTTATTTCATGCATATATCGTGTTTTTTCCCCGCTAGAGTAAATATCTGTGGTCTCTTTGCGAAGGGAAGTAACTGCGGCATAATCGCTATGTCAAAGTTACCTCCTCTTCGCGGTCCTTCCACTAAAAAGTTCCACACTTTATGAAAATGGTTGTTGGAATTGAAATTATTTTTAGATAAAACCCTAGTTCCATCAACAAAACCTAACATGTTTAACATTTAATGAGACAAAAAACAAGTATTTAAACAAAAGCATTCGTAAATGTAAAAAAATGTATCGCGTAGAAATACATTTCAGTGAAACATGAGCATGTGACATTAATGTACATTCAAAAACAATTTCAACAGATTTAAATTAACAATGATGGACTTATACAAGTGTGTATTCGTAAAAGCAGCGGAAGTCTGTGTTTAGTGTTTTTCGTAGTGTATATCTAGTCACTGTCGCTCTCAGACTCTGGATCTTTTTTCGGGTGAATTCATGCTCAGTGCAGCCGAAGGATGATTTGTTGTTAAGACAGCGGATTAGTTTCATATCTATTAAAGTTAAATGTCACGTTCCCGTGGGTTTATGAAGACCCAAGAGGAAATGTCGAGGATGTGCCCGAAGATGCTTTTGATAGGAATGCAGCGCAAACTTTGAAAGTTTTTAAAAAGAAAAATGTATTGTTGAACTGATGAATGTAAACTGGAAATTGGTCAAATTCAAAATGCTTGTGCATACATGTAGGCGGTTAGAGTTTGTAGGAAGAAATGGTCTATCAACTCTATTACTAGCACATGTGGCCAAGTAAATATTCAACCGATACCCACCAATTGTAACAGTATTTTCCATGAAATAGTTCATACATAAATTGGTAAGCTTGTTCTTTTTTATAGTTATAATCAATCGCAAAAAAATGTTTGTTTTATTAAAATTATTGCATAATTTGATTGTGACAATTCAATACGATTCGGTCAATGTGTATATATTACTGCACTACAGACGACAACAAAAATGTACTTGTGACATACATGTATTTTTTTCAAAATCAAGGGAAGCAAATCTTCTAAAAGATGGAAAAAATCGTCCCGAGTTGTCTGTACAGAGTGGAATTGAGCAAGGGTTATCATTTCACTCGAGCCAGAGCGAAATGATCAAGTTATCATTCACTAATATTTTTCACTCTTTTACCGGTATGCATGAAATAATATGTCTTTATGCTATATGACTTAGCCATCTTAGTTAAATCTTGTTTCCTATAGGTTGGCCATATTACTGGTGTTGTCGGCCGTCGGTCCTGCCCTGTCCAACCTGGCTTTGATTATTATCGACGTTCAGGTAAGGCTTTAAATGCCAGTCCTATCACACAACCTTGCTATGTTAAGTGTCGACGTTCAGGTAAGGCTTTAAATGCCAGTCCTATCACACAACCTTGCTCTGTTAAGTGTCGACGTTCAGGTAAAGCTTTAAATGCCAGTCCTATCATACAACCTTGCTCTGTTAAGTGTCGACGTTCAGGTAAGGCTTTAAATGCCAGTCCTATCATACAATCTTGCTCTGTTAAGTGTCGACGTTCAGGTAAGGCTTTAAATGCCAGTCCTATCACACAACCTTGCTCTGTTAAGTGTCGACGTTCAGATAAGGCTTTAAATGCCAGTCCTATCACACAACCATGCTATGTTAAGTGTCGACGTTCAGGTAAGGCTTTAAATGCCAGTCTTATCACACAACCTTGCTATGTTAAGTGTCGACGTTCAGGTAAGGCTTTAAATGCCAGTCCTATCACACAACCTTGCTATGTTAAGTGTCGACGTTCAGGTAAGGCTTTAAATGCCAGTCCTATCACACAACCTTGCTATGCTAAGTGTCGACGTTCAGGTAAGGCTTTAAATGCCAGTCCTATCATACAACCTTGCTCTGTTAAGTGTCGACGTTCAGGTAAGGCTTTAAATGCCAGTCCTATCACACAACCTTGCTATGTTAAGTGTCGACGCTCAGGTAAGGCATTAAATGCCATTCCTATCATACAACCTTGCTATGTTAAGTGTCGACGTTCAGGTAAGGCTTTCAATGCCAGTCCTATCACACAACCTTGCTATGTTAAGTGTCGACGTTCAGGTAAGGCTTTAAATGCCAGTCCTATCACACAACCATGCTATGTTAAGTGTCGACGTTCAGGTAAGGCTTTAAATGCCAGTCCTATCACACAACCTTGCTATGTTAAGTGTCGACGCTCAGGTAAGGCTTTAAATGCCATTCCTATCATACAACCTTGCTATGTTAAGTGTCGACGTTCAGGTAAGGCTTTAAATGCCATTCCTATCATACAACCTTGCTCTGTTAAGTGTCGACGTTCAGGTAAGGCTTTAAATGCCAGTCCTATCACACAACCATGCTATGTTAAGTGTCGACGTTCAGGTAAGGCTTTAAATGCCAGTCCTATCACACAACCTTGCTCTGTTAAGTGTCGACGTTCAGGTAAGGCTTTAAATGCCAGTCCTATCACACAACCTTGCTAAGTTAAGTGTCGATGTTCAGGTAAGGCTTTAAATGCCAGTCCTATCATACAACCTTGCTCTGTTATGTGTCGACGTTCAGGTAAGGCTTTAAATGCCAGTCCTATCATACAACTTTGCTCTGTTAAGTGTCGACGTTCAGGTAAGGCTTTAAATGCCATTCCTATCATACAACCTTGCTCTGTTAAGTGTCGATGTTCAGGTAAGGCTTTAAATGCCAGTCCTATCATACAACCTTGCTATGTTAAGTGTCGACGTTCAGGTAAGGCTTTAAATGCCATTCCTATCATACAACCTTGCTCTGTTAAGTGTCGACGTTCAGGTAAGGCTTTAAATGCCAGTCCTATCACACAACCATGCTATGTTAAGTGTCGACGTTCAGGTAAGGCTTTATATGCCAGTCCTATCACACAACCTTGCTCTGTTAAGTGTCGACGTTCAGGTAAGGCTTTAAATGCCAGTCCTATCACACAACATTGCTAAGTTAAGTGTCGATGTTCAGGTAAGGCTTTAAATGCCAGTCCTATCATACAACCTTGCTCTGTTATGTGTCGACGTTCAGGTAAGGCTTTAAATGCCAGTCCTATCATACAACTTTGCTCTGTTAAGTGTCGACGTTCAGGTAAGGCTTTAAATGCCATTCCTATCATACAACCTTGCTCTGTTAAGTGTCGATGTTCAGGTAAGGCTTTAAATGCCAGTCCTATCATACAACCTTGCTCTGTTAAGTGTCGATGTTCGGGTAAGGCTTTAAATGCCAGTCCTATCACACAACCTTGCTATGTTAAGTGTCGACGTTCAGGTAAGGCTTTAAATGCCATTCCTATCATACAACCTTGCTCTGTTAAGTGTCGATGTTCAGGTAAGGCTTTAAATGCCATTCCTATCATACAACCTTGCTATGTTTAGTATCGACGTTCAGGTAAGGCTTTAAATGCCAGTCCTATCATACAACCTTGCTATGTTAAGTGTCGATGTTCAGGTAAGGCTTTAAATGCCAGTCCTATCATACAACCTTGCTCTGTTAAGTGTCGACGTTCAGGTAAGGCTTTAAATGCCAGTCCTATCATACAACCTTGCTCTGTTAAGTGTCGACGTTCAGGTAAGGCTTTAAATGCCAGTCCTATCATACAACTTTGCTCTGTTAAGTGTCGACGTTCAGGTAAGGCTTTAAATGCCAGTCCTATCATACAACCTTGCTCTGTTAAGTGTCGACGTTCAGGTAAGGCTTTAAATGCCAGTCCTATCATACAACCTTGCTCTGTTAAGTTTCGACGTTCAGGTAAAGCTTTAAATGCCAATAACATGGTATTGGAACATAAACTCTAACATACCGTTTAAATATTTTCTCTTGCAATTAACCGTGGCCACCATACATGTCAGTCAGCTACATATAAGCGAATGGAGGGCTTTATTTCAGTGAATACTAATGTGAAAAACTACAGCAACAGGCACAGTAGCAACAGGTTTAGACATAAATTCGGTTTAAAGCACTGGGTAAGTGCCAAAGATATAGAACACAAAAAAAAATCACAAACAAGAAACATGGAAGAACAGCACGAAACTCCACAAACAGCACAGTGCATACATACTTTAAATAAAAAAAACTAGGTATGTTTATCAAGGATTGTTAGGTACCGCCTTGGAACGGTCAGTAAAATGTAAATTTACTGGGGATTTAAAACAGTTTACGTGCACAAACCTCACTCTTATCCCAACAATCCTAAATAAAGAAAACACGTAAAAGGTAAATCTTATCAAAGTATACATTATGTACACTATACAGCACTGTCAACAGCCTGCTTATAAATTTTATTAAAAAGCTTCCATTGGCTCTGCCTGTGTACAATCAATAACCTTGGATCTTTCTTATTCATAAATAAATTACTTCAGGTTATATAACTGACTAAGAATACAACCTCATTGGCTAATACATTGACAAAGCAAAATCGGATTCAGGGAGTGTGTATCGAATGAATGGCATTAGGGGGACCTTTAAACACCCACGAAAGGTGAAATTCTTAATGGTTAAGTCAAATACTTAATAATTGTTATCTGCAATTTCATTGGCTTAAAATGTAGGTTTTATTTTAACTATATTAATATACTTGTAACAATGAAGCAAAAGCGCTGTTCATTAAGAATTCGTTCAATGTTACTCTTTCAGAACTGTTTCCTCTCAGGTGGTACACTAGCAGTCGAAAACGGCGATGACGTCATTTCCGTAATACAGCACATCCGGCTGAAGTATAAGGACCAAATTTCCTTGACGGTGTTCACGCAAGATTGGCATTGTGCTGATCACGTGTCATTCGCTTCACAACATGTGGGAAAACAACCGTTTACAGCCATCGATCTGCTGTACACAGATAATGGTAGGTGAAACTTTTGCACAACAAAGTCTGACGTCATAATGAACTTGTGCACAACAAAGTCTGACGTCATAAATTTAAACATTCATTCGAAAACAATCGAATATATACCTCATATTCAGTAGTTAAAAAACGTCAGCGAAACGGTATATATTACCATTTGGGACGTGTTCGCTGTAGTGAATGCAGTATCTAAAACTAACCAGAATTTGTGACATTTTTACGCTTGTAGATGTATTTCACTTTTATACATCGTTAAGATATACCTATATTATCAGGTAAATGAAGTAAAGTGTAATTTAAAGACAATTGTTCCAAACAATAGAACGCTGAATAGGTAGATGTTTCCCTTTATAAGTATAATCAAATTCTAAAAAAAATATATTAAGGTCATAGTTTTGTTAAAATTTAATCACCTGGTAACAAGATTTTCACAAATCAGTTTATTTTGCAGCTGTTTTTTTATATTTTAATGCTTATATATAAAACCGATAAAACCGAACAAATTGGGAATACATTAATTGTTTTGTATGTGAGACTTATCTTTAATCTAGCTACATTGGGTTTCAAATAAATAAACACTGTGATTCCGATGCTAAAATTAGAATCAATCGTCATGCGAAGGCCGAGTCCGTGCTGGAATTCGAAGGAAAAGTTGACAAATTGGTAATTTTATCAAAATAAAAAGCTGATTTTGTTGAAGTTGATATTATTATTGTTTAGTAAAATTAACAATTAGTCATGTGTTGACATTGATTGGCTTTGGTAAGTGGGGTACAAACAATGTTTAGTTAACATACAAATATCTACATTCAAGTTATGGAAGCCAGAACTACATATTTAGGGAAAGCCGAAGTCAAACGAATGCGAGTTACATTCAGCCTTGAACACGTTTACTATGGACGGCGTGAATAATGGGGATTAGTCTGGATATGCAATTACAGTGGAACCCCGTTGGCTTGAAGGGTATAAAGAAATCGGTTCTGTACCCCCGCTCAAAACACAACAAAACAAAACAGAACGGCATTTATATGCGACATATCAAAGCACGAATCAGTGTTATCAATATTCCACAGATAGTGCATTCTATTTCAGGGACACTATGCCCAGTCAATAGCAGCTGCGACTCCACTCATAATATTAGTCAGACGCTGTGGCCGGACCATTGCGTTATAAATACGACAGACGCACAGCTTAGTTCACAGTTGGAACAACATCCAGGAGATATCGTTGTCAAAAAAGGTTATCACTGCCAGGTATATATATTCACTGTCGTTTGAGGTTAGTTGAGCAAATTGTGCTTTCATGGTAATTTTTGATAAAGCCTTCTTATAAAAGGCACGGCGTTTCAACGCAGGATATATTTTAGTAAGGTTAGATATATGTACATGTGTTATGTGGCCGGATTGGAAAATTTGCTCCTATTTATTGTTTTTGATGTACTGCATCATTTTTAGCATTCATTTGAATAAAATTCACATTGGAAAGAATTTGCTGCAAATGACAAATCAAATATATGAAGAAAATGCAAATATTGCCATAAATTCCACCGCTACGCAGTGATTACTAGAAGCAAAGACTAATAGGAGATAATGTTGCAGCTTATATAGGCGAGGTAGGTTTTACACTTTGCAGACCACTTACAGTGAATTTTTTTTCACAAAAGCAGCCAAAAAAGATAGATATAACAACAACAGTGGCTTTAGTGTTTAAGTGAATGAAGTCAATACGCTATTATTTTTATAAGTTGATTATATAGTTTCTTATTGAATTATATAAGATTTTTATTGAAACGATCCCCAGGTCAATAAAATAGTACAAAAGCCATTATTTAACTCAAAAATATGGCTGTTACCAAATAGTAGAATATTATTTGATTAATTTAAACAAATAACATGAATAAAGAAATTTATTTTTTAAAGGCAAGGAGATGGTCCTCCGGCTTGATAGCTATAATTGAAAATTCAAAGTTATCCGAATCAGATGCTTTTACTCAATGCAACATACTAGATTTCTGACAAATAATAAATAAAGTTTTGCTGCAAACTAGTTTAAAATGGTAGGGACAAATAATGTATCGATATCAAATTGATCTTCTTTTTGTTATTCTAGGGCGTAGGTCTTAAGATATATTGATATTTAACATCACAAACATTCTTTTCTAAATACCATATACTTAATACTTAAGTGAAAAGGGCTGGATTGTAAATCTTTGTAAGGTTATTATGCTCTATCATCGCTTTGTCAGCGTGGAAATATCCTTTAAACATTCATATTTTAGCAATGGATGCTATTGAGACGTAAAATAGTTGTCTCTAACCCAAAACTATGACGACAACCATTAAGGCAATCTCCATTGGTCTATTTAGGTCGACTCGTACTCGGGTTTCTTCGACAATGGCGGGTTTTCGCACACAGAGCTTGACAGTCTCCTTAGGCAGCGTAAAATCACTCGTCTCCTGGTGACCGGCCTCGCGCTAGACTTCTGTGTCTACTATACCTCCAAGGACGGACAGGCGCTGGGTAAGTGACTTGTTATTTAAAACGTTCAGCTGTACTTGTATTTCAGTGTTATCTTGTGCTCTGAACCTTATGTATCTGAACCAGTGTGTGTATACCACGTGATAAATTGCGTCATAAATGCTACGTCGGAAGGCAATATTTTGATTTAAAAAAAAGGCTTTAAACAAAGATAACTTCACTATTTCTTCACCATTTTTAATGAAACATAGCGCAATCTACGCCGCTTAAGGAGCCCTGCCTTGGTCTTTTACCAGAGTTTGATTAAGAGTTTAGTTTCTTTAAACACTTCGACAAACCTTTTCACAATACAGCCGTCTGACACTGTCAAAACATTATTTTGGAAACCGGTTTGTCGAAGTGTTTGATAAAACTAATGACCTTATCAAATTTCGGTAATAAAACAAATGTGGGGCTCTTTAAGTGGCATAGACTGCCTTTTATTTTGTTTAAAATGGTGTTGTAAAAGAAAAGTTATCTTTGGTTTAAGTCCTCATTTTAAGCAAAATGTTGCCTTTCGACGTAGCATTTATGACGTATTTTATCACGTGGTATACACACACTGTGAACGGGTCGTCGTTACATGTTTGGCTACTGGGAATGTCTTTGAACCTTCAAATGTACTTTGGAAAGCCGTGGTATATACTAATAAATAGTATGAAAACAATTTAACTCAAAGAATTACAAAATTCGCAGTTTGTCTCAATACTTTTATAAATCTTAACTTAGTGTATGGTTATATTTACCTTGTCAAAATTCAAGACAGAAATGTGTGACACAATGGTCTGTAATATTCAATGAAAAAACGAACAAACGAGCGAGCTAACGATAGAACGAGTTGAAGAAACGAAAACAAGCGACCAAACGATCAAACGAACGAATAATTCAATGCACGAATGAACGAATGAACGAGCGAAAGTTTAAACAGGCGAACAAACACCTACAAGAGTTTAACTTTGCTCAGCGCTACTTGATCCACGGTCATTAGTGTTTTAGATTATACAATTCCATACAGAGAGAAAGCTCCATTATATGCTACAATCAAAAGTACTTTAAACTATCAGCTGAATATATCTACTTTATTGGTATTTGAGATATTGAGATATAAATACCGTTCACGTGCTTACAAGGACTGACGAGTTACCGGTTACGCAGCGTGAACGATGTTCGAATTTTTCATCCGGCATATATACATTTTCTTGCATACCTTCAAAGATGTTGTTCACTTTGTCGAAAAAGGACCAGGCGTTGCTGACGCGCAACAAGTTGAAATGACAGTTGACGTCACAGCGTTCCTTATTACATCGCAGTTTGCAACCTGAATATTTTTTGTTTGATTTTAGCATAAATCAATTGCAAAATGTGATAAATTAACCTAGTTTAAGTTGGCGTGTTGTTAGGATTATCTTATCCTACATTGCTGTTGTTAGATGGAATTTTTAACGAAAATCGTCACATGACCGGAAACACATGTCCGGAACGCAAGGCATGCGATACATGGGTTTACCATGAACGGCTGCCAAGGTTTTTATTTTTTCAAAACCAAGAATTTAAACGATGTTTTAAATGAATTCCATGCAAGAAGTTTACCTTTGTCGAAAACAAAGACTCGATGATCGAGTACCAACCATGATACTTAATAAACTCCACTATAATAGCTTCAATGGCTAATCAAGTCCCTCACCCGACAGCGGCTCAAAAAGCAAACTTGTATGGACTCGTTTGAAGATTCAATTTTAAAACCCTTAAAGACACACAACGAGAGAAAGAACGTCACAAAACAACTGACACAGATTCCTTGTACCTTCTACATCGTTATCAATATATATTAAGATTACCGCTAATGAGCACATGTATAAACTGACAAAGCAATCTCTTCTGTATATCTGCAGGTTATGAGACGTACACAGTGGCTGATGCCTGTCGACCTGTCAGAAAAGATAACGTGGACAGTGTTCTCCAAGACCTTAGAACAAAAGGTAGGTCACGGTAACATATCGTTCGTTTTAGTGCAATACTAGAGATTTTAGTCGATCTTAGCTGACAATTGAAATAATCTTAGCGTCAGAGAACCAATATTGTGCTAAATATTCGTGAGAATTAAACTTGAGCAAGTATTACAAATGATCACAAAGATGAGAAAATAAAAATAATCAACATGATTCCATTTGTGACATTGATTCAGAATGATATATATTGAAGTTAAAATCAACTAAAACTCTTTATTGAAACAACCGCTTTATGAGTAACAGTGTTACAAATTGTGTCGTTACGACATCAGCTAAGATTGATTTGCGTAAAATTTCAAGTGAGCACCAAACGTTATATTTCACGAGTGGTATTTTGGTAAATAATGTCCTGTACGGTAAAATCTGAGATAACGACTGGAACTTTGAAATGAATTCTCCTTTTAAACTTACCATTCTGAATAATGACAAGATGAGTCTTAGTAGAATTAGACCTAAATCTTTCGAAATCGTAGAGCACGCGTTATTTAAATACCTAAATTCAATTATTTTAAGACGATATCAAATGTAAATATTAATTGGCATTTCATTAGGTCGCCATCTTGGAAAGGTAACCAAGGTGGCTTTAAAACAGACCTTGCTATTGGATGAGTGAACTATCTGAGACTTGTGTCCACGCGTTTCATTGGACGATCGATAAAAATAACGGTGTAGCGTGAGCATTATCCGACCGGTTGGTATTGTGTCGCCCCCCCCCCCCCCGTGAATTATCCGACCGGTTGGTATTGTGTCGCCCCCCCCCCCCCGTGCGCTCTGATGTTTGATTTGAATCTGAGCTCAGGACACTATTCAAAGCAGTGAAAACATCAAATTGATATGTTCACTGTTTGAAACACTGAAATAGCACATTTAATTCACCAGATATTCTTTGTAAAACCCCACGCAAAGCATAAACAATGGTTATCTAATAATCCTTTTATTATATACAATACTGGTTAGATCAATTAAAAGCGACTTGTTTTCATAATAAATGTCATTTTAACGACGCACTATTTTGTTTTATGGCGTATATGCGATATGTATTGCGTGTGGATTTTTGATTGTTATATAATAAAATGACTTATTGACCTCGCCATATGCAGACGTCAATATGTGCTAGTATTTTGTAGTGCACATACAGAAAAGTAGCAATTGTTAGAGTCAGAGATTCACAACTGTTTTTTTTTTTTGCCTTAAACAATTATATGATAGACGCAGGGGTCCTTAAACAATTATATGATTGACGAAGAGGCCCTTAAACAATTATATGATTGACGCAGGGGTCCTTAGACAATTATATGATTGACGCAGGGGTCCTTAAACAATTATATGATTGACGCAGGGGTCCTTAAACATTTTTTTTTTATCTGAAGAAGCGATGTATGTAAGTGTTATGACGGGGCTTGAATCGATGACTCCTAGTTTGGTAGTCGAGCGTTTTCTATTAGATGGACGGACAGTTCTTGATATTATATACACAATGTGTTTTATGTCAAACGCCTAGATGATAATAATTACTTATTATTTAAAACAATGCAATCCTTATACAAGTTTATCATGTATTAAACATCGAAAGGTTTCTTAACTTGTGTGAATTATTTCAGGGGCCGGTTGCTCAAAACCTCAATTAAATTTAACAGTACGTTACCTTAACCATCCGTTAAATCCATAACTGACTGTTACTTAACGGTCAGTTTAATTAATGTTGCTCATAGCTATTTAACGCTGCCGTTTAGTAACGCTAGCGTTAAATGCTTAACAGTCAATTAAATCCAACTTCCTGTCCCATAATTCATCTGTCACCATCATTCAGCATCCAAGATGGCCGACATCCCAAAGTCTTCTGCTTATGATACTGAAAAACAAAAAAAGGAGAAAAAAAACTAATTTCACAGCTAGTGAAACTTTGATTATAGAGGAATGTATGGGAGACTTTGAGACGAGGGAAATGCTGACTAACAAATTTACAGATAAAATTTCTAATGAGAAAAAGAAAAGAAAATGGGAAGAAATAGGTGTCAAATGTTCTGCCCTGGGGTGTGCTGTTCGGACTGGCGATGAAATCAGTGTTAAATGGCAGAACATGCGAAAAAATGCCAAGGCTGAGATAACAAGGTAGTCTGATATTATATTTAAAAAGTGTTATTGTTAATATTTTGAAATATATTCAGCATGACAGATGTACTGAATTAAATGCATTTTTTATTCATAAAACAACTTAATATACATGTTTAAATGAAAAGGTTATTTTTTACTCAGAGTAAAGCTTAAAATTAGGCCAGGAACACTAAATTTGTTTAATCAAACTCTTTATTGATACTTTAATTTGTGTCATAACAGTGAAAGGCTCCAGCGGAGAGAGAGTGGGCGGGGTACTGACACGCTAAAGAATGCTACAGATCAAGCCAATAGAATTGTATCTATACATGCTGATGCCAGTTTCAATGGAGTTATAGGTGGAATGGACTCTGATGAGCCAGGTAATTTCGTGATAAACATGATAATTTGATATATAAAACATAATGTCGTCTGATACATGAAAGGGAATCTCTTAGTTAAAATAAACAAATCATAGCCTCGTATACAGATTGTGTTTCTATTTTTAGTAACAAAATCCTCCAACGGAAAACATTGATTATAATTGAAGAAGGCGGGTAACAGGCTAAGATACATATATAGAAGGCATAAAACGATATTGATTTCTTACCTTAATCTATTTCCAAACGGTGATTTTGCTATAAAGTCGTTATTCCAATGTAAATTAGAGGTGCCTCGTTGTTCACACCCTTCACCTTCAAATACTTCGTCTAAGCTAAAACGTCCGAGAAAAAATCGACTCTGATTATAATTCTAGTTGACACAGCTGCCTCCCTTATCTTAATTGTTACAACATTTATTTTGTTTCGCAGATGGTCTTTCGTTTATACCAAATTTAACAGATGAAGAAGATGCGGAGAGTGAAAGCCTTAGGTCATCAAAGTTACCCCCGCCATCCAAGATCATGATGGCGGCACAGCCTACTGCAGGACCATCAAAGAGCAGTTACCAAGAACACAAACAGGAACGTGTGTAAGTATTTGCCATGTATTCAAACAACTGCATTGTAAAAATACGATATATGAAATATACACCAATTGAGTAAACTTCAACATTAACAGTTTGAATCCACACATTATTAGATAATTTTTGTCACAATTAGCAATATTTTCAGTTCACTGTTATAACATCATATTATTATGATCCTTATTATCATAATCCTTATTGTTAATAGTGTCAAGAGAAGGAAGACCAAAGCAGAGGAACTCATTGATTGGCAAATTATATACTTTCAAAATCAGGTGGAATTGGCACAGCAAGAGGTATGAAAAAGACTAAGGGTACGGAGGATGTTACATAAAGTATAAATGTACATGTAGTTCAATGCAAAAGGGGTTTCAACCACAACAATTATATGTTAGATGAATTATATATGCCAAATAATAAAGATTGTATTACCAAATCGGCAAAGTTGTTTATGTTTTGTTTTGTTTTACAGAAGGAAATCAATCGGGTGAAGCTGAGAGTGATGGAAAAATATGAAAAAAAACTTGATACAGAGGAAATAGACGGATTCATCCGGACAACCTTCTTCGAGAGTTAAACATGAACATGTGATATGGTTTATTTCATCCTGGTTTTCATGGCGTTTATTTATTATTTGACTGTTTGCAATTTATGTACGAGCTTGTAAAGTTACCTACATGATGTGTTTAATTCAGTGTGAATCGTCTGTCTGCAATATTTAGGCCATTCTGAGCGATTTACCTTACTTGCCAAAATAAAGTGAGCACGTAAAAAATCCATGTATCCAACCGGTGTTGTTTTTCATTAATAAGTGCCTTTACACAATACACAAACAATTATGAATGAAGAGCAAACAATGTAAGAATTATTATTTTTTACTTCAAGAGGTGTATGAAGATGTTGATAATCTAACAGCGATGATGATAAACTAACAGTGGTGATGATTAACTAACAGTGGTGATGATGAACTAACAGTGGTGAACTAACAGTGGTGATGAAGAATGAGCAGTGGTGATGAAGAACGAGCAGTGGTGATGATGAACGAGCATTTATGATAGCAGTGGTATATATATCGATACTACACAGAGAAGAAGTTTTCCACAATGAAGTCTCTAGTGGCAACGCCAGTACCACCATCTTGGTGTACTCCATCATTCCCATTCTGTGGCTGAATGAACTCATCGTCGTCCATAGGCATGTTCATGTCCACTGCAATATTATGTAGGATTACACATGCCACAGCTACCTTGCATGCCTTTTCTGGTCTGAGGCGTATCTGTAAAATAATATAATTTAATTGAAAAAGGTGAATATTTGAACGTGTGCGCGTACATGCATGATTGGTTTGGTGTTTGTTTAAGTGCGTGTACTAATACTATAACTATTAAGAAACGATACGATAAGATAAATTAATCTTATTTAAAATCGGTTATGATAATCATAAATAACACTAGCTATTTCCGACATAATAGATTATCCAATAACATATAAACAAAAGACCAAGAAAGATTCAAGATCATAATATCACATGTTATAGTATAAATGCATAGGTTGCAATAAGATTATAGGCTTCATTATAAAAATAACCAGATACATTAAAAGTTACCAGATAAAATATGTTCATGATTTAAATACTAGCACAATACATTAAGTGGAAATTAAATTTAGTCAACAGTAAGGCACACAACATGTAGTTTAAACACTAATAAATAACATTAATTAATATACAACCATTATTCATATACACAAGTAGTACCTCTGAATGTAAAAATTATTTAAAAAAAATATTCCAAGGTTTATGAAGTAAGGGAACACTTCATGGTGAGGTTTACTTAAGATGACAAATAAATATTATAAAAATATTATATATTTATAATTATTACATTATTATGTAAATTATAAAGATAATACATGGTTGACCATGGCTTTTGGTTGATAATTGCCCCAGTGCGCATAATAATTACCAGAGGCATTTTTCAACCATGTCTTATCCTGTATGATACACATGTTTTGTCATTTGGACAAATTTGTCAATGACTTATGCACCAGTCAATTTTAACCACAGCCCCCAAGTTCCGGGGGTATACCAGGGAAAGCCAGGGAAATGGGCCGTATTTTTACCTTCTAGGTGGCTCCACAGTGCCGAGTGAATGCAGTGGTTTTGTCTTCCCGGGAATGGGCCTAACATAAGATTCCCGTGGGTTCAGGGGCATTTGGTGGGGGTTTCACGAGCAGTTCCTTCCCACAGGTAGAGGATTTTGGCCCGGCTTGGCTGGACCGAAAGTCAAAGTCCCCACTATTCCCGGACCGGGGGGGGGGGGGCTTGGTTACAATTGACTGGTGCATTATTAAACCGGTTTTTTAAAATAAATTGAAAAAAATGAGACATAACACATTGGTTTTGGATGGCATTAGCTATAAAAAATAACGAGTACTTGGAAATTAAAAAAAAAAAAAATTTTCTCACGTATTTTCGGAGTTGGACGGTAAACATTTCCATTCTTCAAACAGTTGTTACATCGACTGATCTTGACGTTCATTTCAATATGTGAGCACAGCTAGGGTCGATCAAGCCTAGTTTTATAAGAATCTGGGCTTGAATGACCCTAACCATTTCGCTGGAATAATTTGCACTTTTCCAGCACCTGGACGACCGATATCCAGGGTAATCTAATATTTTTAGATCGATGTCCCCCCTGGCCGTCCGCCATCATAAAGCGATTTGAACGCAAAGAAAAACTAAATGAAAGTACTGTTAAAACTCAAAGTATCGGTTACTTCCCTTAGCTTCAAGTTACTGCGATATATAAAGTTGGAAATTTAATGGATTCAAGCAAACATTTCATGTTCATACCCACTGTCTCCTAAAAGGACACCATCTGAAAACGCCACATGTTCAATGGTCAGTTTGGCTGCCAATCCCGACGTTCTGAAGACGTGCGCGTCGTGGCACGACCCAGGCCAGCTTGCATTTACACTTGTAAATTTTCCTGAAAAATGATTAAACAATTAAACTGTGCAATAATAATCAGAGTTGAATCCGCAAATGGCAGTGGTTCACTTGGGTAATGGTTCACTTCGTCCTGCATCTTCCAAACTCTTCACAATCTGTATGCATAGACTCTGTATACAAAATCTTTTTGAGTACGGTACCATATGTTGCCTATGTCTATGAGTTATTTATTTAACAAAAAAATGATAAATAATATAGTACGTCGACTTGAATTATTGTATTAATTAATAGAAATATAAAATCACTATTTAATTTTTGGTCAGCATTTAATAACATTTTTGGTAAGCATTTTCCCTCTGTATGTATACTGTCAGCGCTCCAGTCAGCCTTTTAGTATCGCCCTTTAACCGGACGTGTTTTGGCCGAATTGACAATATAATTATTATGTTAAGCGTTCGAAAGAAAAGATGGAAATACTGAAAACAAAAGTGGAAAACTCAAAGTTTTATACCTTTGATGTCACATACAGCCTGCATGTTGATGCTATGGAAGCCTTTCCTATTCACGAAGGCTGGTTCGTCTTCGGATGGCGCCTGGATTCGGATATGTGTTCCGTCTACACATCCAACAACATTCGGGAAACCAGCTTTCTTAAAAAATTCTGTCATATTCCATGCTCGAGCATTGGCATCAGGCCACATCACAAACTGATGTATGTGACCACAAATTGCTTCTGTTACTTGGGCTACAACACGTGACACAGTGCACTTGTGGTAGCCCATGCTATCACCAATGATGTTAAAAAATGCTCCTGTGGCGAAGAAGCGCAACGTAATCAGAATCATCTGTCTAACAGTAAGTGCTCTGTTTCTTCTTGTCGTTCTTTCCAGCGATTCCTTCAGCAAATCCTCTAGATAATCTATTCCACCATTCGTATATCTGTATCTGGCATACATCTCATTGTCTAGCATATTCTGTACATTAGCTACAATAATGAGCGATCAGGGATACTTTTTTATTATTTTGACATTTCATGTGTATCCCAGTCTGCCATAGTCTAAAAATTGTCAAAAGACTGGTTGACGGCCATTTAGGTGGACTATTCTGTACATGTGCAGTGTGCCGAAATTCTTTCACTTTTCTATGATTTACAAATAGAGCCGCCATCTTGGAAACCTTCCGTTAATGTTTTAACGTAGGTCTATTCCTCCGTTACATTTAACGGCTGGTTCAACCGTTAAACCCGCCGTTAAATTCTAACTTTATTTTGAGCAACCTCATACCAATAATAGTTAAAATTAAACGGACCGTTAAAACTTTAACGAGCCGTTAAATTTAACTGAGGTTTTGAGCAACCGGCCCCAGGTGTCCATGTGATTACGTCGGCTGATCTTGATGACGTCATTTCTGGGTCAACTGTTCCCTCAGTGTATTGGTCGCTGATATTCTGTATTATATTGTCGATTTCTTTGTATATAACTGAATAACCGATACCTAAACCTTTTAAGCAGTTGTTAAAACAGATCAAACGTTTTGTTAACTTTTTGATTTTTTGTCTTGGAACGAGCCAATTTTTGCGAAGATCCATGGAAACCAGTTAAATAAGACTGCTGACCGAAATTAGCTCGCAAATTTTTATATTTTAGTTCAAAAAATATGTTTTATGCATTTTTCTTAAACCATTAGTAACGGTTTAAGCCATAAAACATTAATTTTCGAACGGAAATATGAAAATCTACGATCTGATTTTTGTCAGCAATCTGATATCATTGGTTTGCAGATATTTACGCAAAATTTGCTCTTTCCAAGACAAAAAATTAAAAAAGTTGTAAGAATGGTAAATCTGTGAGAGTGCACCTTTAAACGGGGCTCAATACAGTTATTTTATTTGTTGATATTATAATGTTTATTGATGTATATACTATATGTTGTTAAAATGAAAAAAAAAATATATGCCTTTCGGAAACTTAATGTTAAGCGTTTTCCTTTGCTCTATAAAAACACAAGTCTATGCCAATGCATTGGCACAGAGATTCTCATGAATGAATATAGAAGTCAGAGCTTCAATGTAAGATATAAGTAAGTATTTGTTTGTCTTAATATGCTGTTAATTCTAAATTATATTACACATAAACACTAATTAAACAAATGGAAAAGTGCACAACCCGCAAAGTTAGCCAATGTCAGGATAAAAGGCTCAGTGAGAAGCAAAATTACCTATAAGTTAGCCAATGGAGAAGAAAAATTACCTATAAGTTAGCTAATGGAGAAGAAAAATTACCTATAAGTTAGCAAATGGGGAAGCAAAATTACCTATAAGTTAGCCAATGGAAAAGAAAATTTGACTATAAGTTAGCTAATGGAGAAGAAAATTACCTATAAGTTAGCCAATGGTGGAGCAAAATTACCTATAAGTTAGCCAATGGAGAAAAAAATTACCTATAGGTTAGCCAATGGAGAAGAAAAATTATCTATAAGTTAGCTAATGGAGAAGAAAAATTACCTATAAGTTAGCCAATGGAAAAGAAAAAATACCTATAAGTTAGCTAATGGAGAAGAAAATTACCTATAAGTTAGCCAATGGTGGAGCAAAATTACCTATAAGTTAGCCAATGGAGAAGAAAAATTACCTATAAGTTAGCCAATGGTGGAGCAAAATTACCTATAAGTTAGCCAATGGTGGAGCAAAATTACCTATAAGTTAGCCAATGGAGAAGCAAAATTACCTATAAGTTAGCTAATGGAAAAGCCAAATTACCTATAAGTTAGCCAATGTCAGGTTTGCTAAGGATACATGGATCAGCCCTGTTGCCTTAAGTAAGCCAACGTCAGATTTAGAAACACAGTGTCAAGTTCGATATATAACCAAATATCAAGTTGAATCGAAGTGGCCTTAAATTAACCAATGTCAGGTTTAAAGGCGCAGCGAAAATAACTGTACCCCTAAACCTAGCAAATATCAGTTTTAAAAAACATAAAGACATACCAACTAGCCTAAAAGTTTATCTGTATTTAAATTTACTTCGTGATGATAAATTGACATTTTGAATAGTTAAAGGCTTACAGAAAACAGTTTGTTTAAATTTAAAAATACATTCGTAAGAACAATTGACAATGTTTTTTTAATATCCAAATATGTTTAAATGCGATCTTTTTACATAAACTAGATTAAATTTTGAATACAACAGCGGTAACATATTTTTCCAGCATTCAAAATCTAGAAATGTAATACACCAGTCAGTTTTAACCACGGCCCCCTAGGTCCGGGGGTATACCGGGGATAGCCGGTGAAATGGGTCGTGTTTTTACCTTCAAGGTGGCCCCACAGTGCCGGGTGAATGCGGTGCTTTTGTCTTTGCGCCAAAAATAGCGGGAAATAGACCTTACCTAGGGTACCTTGGGTGCGGGGCACTGTGGAGGGGATTTTACCAGCAGTTTGTTCCCCGCAGGGCGGAGATTTTACCCCGGCTTGGCCGGACCAAAATTCAAAGTCCCCGCTATTCCCCGGACCCGGGGGCCGTGGTTACAATTGAATGGTGCATAAATCATATATGTCCTCATGTACGCCTTCACATGTTCATTCTATCGTCAAAGTACACTGATGATAGTTGTTCTGTCCCACTTAAGATACAGATATATCACAACAGTGGTTCAGCATATCGAACGAACGAACAAACTTTTATTCAATATAAGGACTCTAGCCCATAATACATGTCACAATGCAAATCAAATATAACAAAATACATATATGTATCTAAATAAGAGTTGTGTCTCTTAAAGTTAAGTGTTATCCATAGCTAACATGAGTTTATCAACGTAAAAAGCAGTAGATGTAATATGGGTAACATTTTGCGATGCCAACAGATTATAGAAATGAACAATGTCACTATTTCTACGATACCAAGAAAAATCTAGCCAATGATTTTCGTACAAGAAACGGTAAACTGACATTTAGGTATGTTGCAACATTCAATAAAGACTTAAAGCATTTATGAGTATCACAACGGGAGAAATTATTTTCACCATCAAGCCATTTTGTCTACAACAATCAGCAATTCTTGTGTTAAAATGATACTTAAATATATTTATATCTCCAACATCAGAATTAAGTGACTTCTTCAAGGTCCACTGAGTGAATGGGTGTTGCCCTATTTTGACATAATATATAGACAATGAACAGATTCAACAGCTCTCACTAAACGTGATAATTTACACCAGTTCACCAGAGTCATTGTGTTCACCTATTGGTCACCTACCCTACTAATAACCATCTTTAGGACAATCACCATAAATGATAATGTACTTTTCAAAAAGGGCAGTATCGTATTTTCATATTTTACCAAAATACTCGTAATCAGTTGACCTTAGTTTATGAACTTTATAGGATATGTTGTAATTAATACAAAATTTTAACTTTCACTATATATATTAAGATTGTTTCCATTGTTTACATCACATACCTTATTACATACAAACAATAAGAAAACTTAGTCTTTCAATTATATTTTCTTGCTCAAACGGACACTATCCACTCAGGGATGACCGTTAGAATTTAAACCAATACATTAATGAAATATACGATATTGCAAATTTGTAATGTTTGTTTTCAGAAATGTTTTTTTCTGGGAAGGTGTTTCATACATACACACCATGTATGCACTATACTTTTTAAAGAAGGCTACATTATTCCCGCCTTAAGTCAACACACGATCAATCAACAACAAGATTCAGAGATTCAATACGTTTCCTTATATCAGCAACACTATGAATGCCGCGAATAAAGTCTGCAACCCGCTCCGCAACCATCACAGTTGGAATATTTGTGTTTCCGGATGTGACGTTTGGGAACACCGAAGAATCTGCGACTCGCAAACCTTGATACCTTTCACCCGAAGCTGTGTGTCCACGACAGAAGTCGGGCTGTCTAAAGGTCCCATTTTGCAAGTACAAGACTGATGGTATGTTGCAATTGCAAGGTTTCGAATATAGCATTCCCAATAAGCATCAGAACGGAATTCATATTCAGAGCAGAATGAAAACTTTTGTTCATCCTCTCTAATACCAAGCTTCTTGTATGGTGTAGTTTGCATTATCTTTTCCCAGACTCTAGCTGCGCTTATTAGATTTTGAACATCCCTCTTATCGGAGAGATACTTCGGATCTATAAGAGGGTAGTCAAATGGATCTTTGCTTTTTAGTCTTATACTACCTCTGCTAAATGGTCTTGCTAGTGCAGCTGCAATCGTAAATCCGTATCCTCCTGGTTTAGGCACAGTGTCCATTGCAATGGATTCTTTATATCCAAAGACATTTGCCGCAATCGCAACAAAGAAGCTTACCATTTGAATATCAGGGTGTTTTTGCCCCTGCTTTGTGGGTCAAGGTGAATAAATGCTGAACCACCCAAGCCCGTTGCAGATAATGGTCCAGTTCCGAAAATAACGTACTGTATTTTATTCCAAACAGTCTGTAGGATTTCTTCGCTGATGATTCCATACTGTTTGTTGATTTGCGAATGAAACATAATAGTCATATGGTCTTGTAAATTTTCGCCTACTGGCAAATCGGCAACCACTGGGATGCCCAAATCACTGAGGTGACGTTTTGGCCCGATCCCGGAAAGCATCAGTGGCTGTGGTGAATTAACTGCTCCTCCTGAAATAATGATTTCTTTTCGCGCTTTAACGTAATGCTTTTTGGAATCCTTTATATAATATACTCCAACAGCACAATCGTTCTTGATATCAACTTTGGTCCCAAAGCTTCGCAATAATATGTGAAAATTCGGCCGATGCCTTGCACTTCTCAAGTAGTCTATGCTTGTACTTGAGCGAATTCCATTTCTAGTATTACTTTGAACTACTCCGAACCCTTCTTGGTCATAGCCGTTGTAATCGGTGCGGTTGTAGCCTAGTTCTTGGCCTGCCTGGATGAAAAATTGCGTGATCTCGAAGTCGTACCTTGTCGACACGGCGAGTGGCCCTCCTTTGCCGTGAAAAGGTGATGATGCGAATTCTGGTAGCTGCATGTCTTCGGACTTGATGAAATATGGTAAGACGTCTCTGGAAAAAAGGACAGTAACAAAAATAGTTAATGTCATTTATATATTGGTAATACAAATAATAGGACGTACTTAATTAACCTTAGTTTTAACAAAACTAATGTTTAAATATTAGAATTTAAACAACAGGCACAAGCCCTGTTGTCGAAATTCAAAAAATAACCTTAATAGCACGCATAAACTTGAAAACAATGAAAAATGACGCAAAAAATACATATAAACTGTTAAATCAATTTCATATACTCCACAACCGGATACCGACATCACCTGTAAACGAAGGAATCAAGCCAGAGCAACAGTGCTTAAAAGCTACGATGAAGTCACTCAAAGACAACTGTCAGACGTAAATAACCTTAACAAGGTTGTAAAATACTTTTTCAATACTAGGCAAACTTGGCACAGAAATGAAGGCCAAATACCAACAGTAAAGTTATAGAATAAATATTTCAACAAATATGTTCCAGTGATGTCAAATGCCTTACCTATAGCCCCATCCAACACAACCTGCCTTCGAGCGATGTCGAATGCCTTATATATTGCCCCATCCAACACAACCTGCCTTCGAGTGATGTCGAATGCCTTATATATTGCCCCATCCAACACAACCTGCCTTCGACTGATGTCGAATGCCTTACCTATAGCCCGATCCAACACAACCGGCCTTCGAGTGATGTCAAATACCTTACGTATAGTCTTATCAAACACACCTGCCTTCGAGTGATGTTGAATGTCTGACCTAAACCCTTATCCAAAACAACCTGCCTTCAGGTTATGTTAATTGCCTTACCTATAGACCCACTAACACAACCTGCCTTCGAGCGACGTCGAATGCCTTACATATAGCCCCACCCAACACATCCTGCCTTCAAGTGAGGTTAAATATCCTACCTATAGTCCCATCCAACACAACCTGCCTTTGAATGATGTCAAATGCCCTACCTACAGCCTTATCTAAAACAATCTGCCTTTAAATAACGTTAAATGCCTTACTTGTAGCCTCAACAAAACTAACTACTTTCAAATGATGTCATATGCCTCATCAATAGCCTCATCAAACACAATCTGCCTTCAAGTGATGTTAAATACCTTACCTATAGCCCGATCCAACACAACCTGCCTTCGAGCGATGTTGAATGCCTTACCTATAGCCTCATCGAATATAAACTGCCTTCCAGTGATGTAAAATACCTTACCTATAGCCTCACCCAACACAACCTGCCTTCGAGCGATGCCGATTGCCTTACCTATAGCCCGATCCAATACAACCTGCCTTCGAGCGATGTCGAATGCCTTACCTATAGCCCGATCCAATACAACCTGCCTTCGAGCGATGTCGAATGCCTTACCTATAGCCCGATCCAACACAACCTGCCTTCGAGCGATGTGGAATGCCTTACCTATAGCCCGATCCAATACAACCTGCCTTCGAGCGATGTGGAATGCCTTACCTATAGCCCGATCCAATACAACCTGCCTTCGAGCGATGTGGAATGCCTTACCTATAGCCCGATCCAATACAACCTGCCTTCGAGCGATGTGGAATGCCTTACCTATAGCCCGATCCAATACAACCTGCCTTCGAGCGATGTGGAATGCCTTGCCGATAGCCAGATCCAATACAACCTGCCTTCGAGCGATGTGGAATGCCTTACCTATAGCCCGATCCAATACAACCTGCCTTCGAGCGATGTGGAATGCCTTACCTATAGCCCGATCCAACACAACCTGCCTTCGAGCGATGTGGAATGCCTTACCTATAGCCCGATCCAATACAACCTGCCTTCGAGCGATGTGGAATGCCTTACCTATAGCCCGATCCAACACAACCTGCCTTCGAGCGATGTGGAATGCCTTACCTATAGCCAGACCCAACACAACCTGCCTTCGAGCGATGTGGAATGCCTTACCTATAGCCCGATCCAATACAACCTGCCTTCGAGTGATGTGGAATGCCTTACCTATAGCCCGATCCAACACAACCGGCCTTCGAGCTATGCCAAATGTCTTACTTATATCCCAATCCAACACAACCGGCCTTCGAGTGATGCCAAATGTCTTACTTATTTCCCCACCAAACACAACCGGCCTTCGAGTGATGCCAAATGCCTAACTTATAGCCCCATCCAATACAACCTGCCTTCTTGTGATGTAAAAAGCCTTACCTATAGCCCCATCCAAAACAACCTGCCTTCTTCCATTATTCATAATCCCAAGGACTTCTCCTCGTGTATTGCATCGCGTTGATGTTTCCTGTACCGCCTAGGATACGGCCTCTTGGCCAATAAGATTTCCCGTCAACCATTCCTTTACAAGCGTCTTTTTGAGGTACGGTGTAATATTCCCAGTCATATTCAGTGTGCTGCATTCCAAAAAATACAGCTGGCACATTTACTAATTCTGTTTCATCGTCATCCCCATCAGCTTCTAATAAAAGCACACTAGAAGCGGAGTCTTCGGACAGCCTGCTAGCAACAATAGAACCAGCCGTTCCCCACCTACGACGATGTAATCGTATGCGTCATTGATGATGCGTTCAGGTTTTGTGCTTTTGTTTGTTCTCGTAAAAAAGTTCGTTAAAAGCGCACCAAACGCCACTGCTATTCCTACTTTTAGATACATCTCTATTTATTCTGAAATCATATTGTAATTCTGAAAATAATACACTCTATATAATGCCAATAAATGTTATGATTTGAAAGACGTGACCTATTTAGCTCATCACCAAAAACAATACAACATATACATAGATGCTATGGATATATGTCATATAATAACATACATTTACCGTCCATATCGAAATGCCGAAATTAAGTATCAAGTTTAATCGCTAAGACTTGCAGGTTAACAAGATACCAGACAAGACGTCATGAAATGGTTCCCGGCCTTGTGAAAATAGGGTAATATATTATTATGTACAATTCAAACGACTTAAAAGGGCCCGCTCGCTCCGCCCTATTGAACAATTTGGAATGAGCACAATATGTTCTTACTGTGGCATATGCAAGAATTTTCCCCACATCAGCACAGTTAACATGAGTAGTATCTTCACAATCACTACCATAAACTTAAGAAAAGCCTATATTGTTGATTTAAAGATGCACCCTTACTCCCAAAAATGATTTACCACAATTAATAATAATGTTTTAAAAATACCAAACAATATTAATAAATGTCGAAAACAAAGGTTCTTATGAAGGATAACAAGTTCAATTTTAAAGAATTTAGCATAAAACACGGTATTTCTACCTCATGAAACTATAGTAGACCACAGTAAATCTCTTAGCATTCACCAATCGTTTAACATTTTTGCGCTTTCTGCTATTAAATACACGTATACAATCTTAAAATTGATGTTTGTTATAACTGTGTATGTAATGATTTTGAATAAGAGTGTCACTTTAAATAATATGAATACTTTTGTTTGATTTATATAATAATCATTTAGACTCCTAAATTTAAATGAATACTATAAAAAGCTAAACACTAGCCTTTCTCACATCGAATACTCCTTAACTCACAATACATCACAGAGCCTACAAAGATAAATGGCTTGTGACTTAAATCAAGCTTACATGGGAGTTAAGTAGGATGAAGTGAAGTGGATTTTGAAATATGATGCGACCGATGAAACGGCCAGTTTCTGTATAAGGCGTGAGACCACAGTTATTTTTACTATATGTTTCATATAGACACTAACCTGACTTTTGACTTTATACACATCCCAATTGAAAAACAAGGACATGGCATCTCTAGAACAATTCAAGACACAAAATATAATCACAAGAAAACACCATGTTGACCATTGACCCGGCTGTCAAAATTGAGTAGAAATACATAACCCTACCGGCAAGGAGTCAATCGGCTACAAACAACTAATTGTCAGACTTCCACAAGCTATGGTTTTTCCAATATTTACACTGAAAACTATCAATTTCTGCAATAGAGTGTCAAATTCAGTCAAGTTCTCTGCAAAAAGAACATTTTTTTGCTTCTGTTTCATTCAATTTTAATAAAATATTGACACTTGAAAACAAGCACTCTTTTTTTCTGTATTAACATCCGGATCTTGGTCAACGGGGGGCAGATTATTGTGGTCTTGAGCCATGACAAGATTTACAAACAGTTTCGCCAAATCAAGTAAACACTATCGGTATGTAATAGAAATACACAAACAGCATATATAGAACATAAATTAATTGACTTTACTACTATACTGCACTAAATATTATTATAAAGTTACTCAGGTTAATCAAACAATGTACATGACTGTATAAAGCTTACCTTTGACAAACTTAATAAACCGTACATCTCCCATTGTATCATATCTTAAATCACGGTCACAAGTGAGTTAATATAGTTCAGCCGTATGAGGTTGAATAAGTTATTGAAATATAAAGTAAAATGCGCAACATTTGGTGAACATCACGGAAGATCGCGTATCAATAAGAGTTTAATGTGATTCAAGTATAAAACAGTTGTGTTGTTTGGAGCTAGTATTTCGGTCTTGGCCAAAATTCACCGGCGTCTTGACTCATATTCACCATTTTTTAATTTAATATATAATCAATATTTTTATCACTCTGATTGATTTATGTTTATATATGAACATTGTTCATTAATGTTACCATCAATGCTCTTGCAGAACCAATTCTACAAGAATAACAAAGATTTGGAATTTTAAATCCTGAGTCAAAATTTAAGGCTGATTTAAGGATGATTTAAGATGTAAGTAGGTTATCCGATATTGGATATACGGGGTAAAGGAAACCGTTTCAATTTCCCCGCATATCATATATCGGGTCACCTACTAAGCCCGTAACTTATATATAAAGTCGACAACCTGTTTACATGCGGCCCGCAATAAATTATTGCACTGATAACGTCGTGTAAATAATTTATTTGCATTAAAGGGGCTGTACTCCGTATAATAAAATAGCGAAAAAAAGAGAAAATTGTCGAAAACTGACATAAACTTGGCATCGTTGTGTACATTGCATTGAAACTTACTAACTGAAGTACCGCATAGTTTACCATTTATTTAAGTTTAACAGTTATTTCGTAGTTTTCCATTAAAAAAGATTACTGGGTATGTCTACCAGGTAGAATTCATTCCTTATGCGTGATTGGCTAGTCGGTGTTATCACGTTATTTTAGCGAGGTAGGTGTATAGCTTAATAATGTCACCCACTTAGAGTAAGCCGTCGTATCTTACTCGATACGACGCTGGACTGCGATTTGGGCGACACGGGTTCGAACCCGGTCTCCGACACAATTTTTATTTTACATTTTGGTACTTTTTTTTCCAGTTATGATATCAAAGCGTAACACATTCTATTAGATAATTGTCATGAGATTCGTTACAGAAAACACTGTTTTCGGTGCCAATCTGGTGTACAGTCCCTTTAACATGGAACTATTTAATTTTGGACTGTAATTTGGTTTGCAGTAACGGCAGCCGCCTGTCTAGCTCTCGTATAGAAAATTTAGGTGGGAAATTTGAAACGTGCTTTGTTGTGTTGTTACAAAATAAACAAATTTCAGTCATGTGGCTATGGTAATCCTTTTATTGACCCAAATTTATGACAATATAAGAGAACATTGAAGCTAAGATAATCCTATAAATGGACATGGGCCTGGATCCTGAGACCATCGCTGGAAGTATCCAACGCAGTATCGGACTTCCGCCATCGCACCGTTGTGGTCACTGAGTGGCCGGTTGCCGTCGGCACCTGACGTCGTTGTGTCTGCGTCAAGTGGTAAAAACATGCGCTGAAAATTTCAGAATAATTTTTAAATGATGGCTAAACATTGTATAATAAAGAATTTATTAAATTAAATACAGTGGTAGAGTATGCTACTACACATTTCCTGATTTAAATCATTCGTATCTCCTCGGCCATTTTTATCAAAAACAACCTCGGATGTATATTGGCGGTTTACATACTCAGAAATCGGTATGTTTTAAGTCCGCTGCAAGTAGATCGCGTAGTAATATGATTTAGCAGTCAAACTTTATGACTTAACGCTTTGGAATCGTAATTATGTTTGCAATTATACACTTCACTGGCAAACAATTTAATCTTAGATCAATACATACAAGCTAAAACATAACATTTAATAAATGATATAATTCAAAAATGTACGAACTACTTCTACTGATGTACCGGCATGTTGGTTGTTTTCGAGAAAAATGGCCGAGGAGTTCCGAAAAGATACAAATATCAATAACGCATCAAGAAAACCAGCTACAATGACGTGTGCATATATATACTAGCGGACTGAAAACAGTGGTCAAGTGAATCTTAGATATTCTCAAAAGATTTAACAAATTATTTCATTCGATCATCCTTGATTCTAAAAATAAACACACACTACGATATTAATGTCCAATTAAATCAACATGAAACATGAAACATGAATAGATAGGTGTTTAACTGAACATATATTTGGCATATTCAAGCTTACAGCCATTCAGTAATCGGTTACATAACTGATGTAACAAATTGAAACAGACGATTGCAAAAATGAACATTAAATGGATTATACTCGTTTTTGAACCCAACTTATCATTTTAACAATAATTATTTCTTCATGCTCTCTTAACATTTTAATTTCCAAAGCGTCATATATTTCATAAAAAAACGTACATGGTCAATATCATAAGTTAGTAGTTGACCCGATATTAGTTGACCCGATATTAGAAATACGGGGAAACGAAATATTTGTTCCTGCGCTCTGTATAATCCCTACATGGTCACCCTGTAATGTTTTCATCACGTCAAGAACATGTAAACATTGGTCAATTTATGGGATTTTTTTCATTTTTCATCGGAGTCGGAAAAAACGCCATTTCGTTACGAGATAAAGATAAGTGGCCTAAAATAGATCTGATATGGGGTCGCCGCGTGACCAGTCCTGGACCAACGGCGTTGCGCCATTCTTATTCGAGGCGTGATATAACTGTATATTAGGGACCAATATATTGGGCTTGCGGATGTTTCTACTTCTGGATACATAATCAAGCCATCTATCAATGAAAGAATTTCAACTATAGAATACGGATGTCTCTTTTGTAGGATCTACTTTTAATATAACTACGATTTGGCATGCTGATGCCTATGTTTGGGAATAAATGGTCAATGTTACTATGTATTGATTACATGTGGATAGAGCATACGGATTCCTTCCCTGGTGAACCAATGGTCATGATAATAGTATATTATGTATCTGTTTATTCGGAATGCTGGTGACCCTGATGGTGAATAAGCGATGAAGAGAACGATACATTATGGATGAATGGATTGGGTTTGTGAATCAATTGTCACGATAGCTATAGTGTTCACATGCATTTGAGACACAGCATGGTCAAAACAACACTAGGGGTTTCACCTGCGGATCAGAAATACGGATACCTTTACTGCTAAATATATGGTCAATTATACAGTAGAATGTTCACCTGCGGATCAGAAATACGGATGCCTTTACTGCTAAATATATGGTCAATTATACAGTAGAGTGTTCACCTGCGGATCAGATATACGAATACTTTTACTGCTAAATATATGGTCAATTATACAGTAGAATGTTCACCTGCGGATCAGAAATACGTATACTTTTACTGCTAAATATATGGTCAATTATACAGTAGAATGTTCACCTGCGGATCAGAAATACGTATACTTTTACTGCTAAATATATGGTCAATTATACAGTAGAGTGTTCACCTGCGGATCAGATATACGAATACTTTTACTGCTAAATATATGGTCAATTATACAGTAGAATGTTCACCTGCGGATCAGAAATACGTATACTTTTACTGCTAAATATATGGTCAATTATACAGTAGAGTGTTCACCTGCGGATCAGATATACGAATACTTTTACTGCTAAATATATGGTCAACTATACAGTAGAGTGTTCACCTGCGGATCAGAAATACGGATACATTTACTGCTAAATATATGGTCAATAATAAAGTAGAATGTTCACCTGCGGATCAGAAATACGTATACTTTTACTGCTAAATATATGGTCAATTATACAGTAGAATGTTCACCTGCGGATCAGAAATACGGATGACTTTACTGCTAAATATATGGTCAATAATACAGTAGAATGTTCACCTGCGGATCAGAAATACGTATACTTTTACTGCTAAATATATGGTCAATTATACAGTAGAGTGTTCACCTGCGGATCAGAAATACGGATGACTTTACTACTGAATATATAGTCAATTATACTGTAGAGTGTTCACCTGCGGATCAGAAATACGGATGCCTTTACTGCTGATTATATGATCAATGATACAATGATACAATAAGGTTTTCACCTGCGGATCAGAAATACGGATGCCTTTACTGCTGAATATATGGTCAATGACACGAAAGTCTGTCTCGAAGATCCCCTGGTTGTAAACGTTCTCTGGGAAACCACAACACGTACATTGACTGACGCGAGCGGTGTTAAACGCATATTTCAGGGCATTGTAGTTTTCTGAAAAGAAATGTTTAAACTCTTAGCAAATTGCATTTTTTCATCCTGACTACATAAAAACTAATCTTTGCGCGTAAATTAGAGGTTATGAAGTTTAAGTGGAAGAAAACTTTTAGCATCAACTTATCAAAAGGAAAAATGAAGGGGAAATCGGTTGTTTGCTTTTGCTTATCCAACATCATCTTCGGCAACCACGGTACTTTCTTCCGTTACGAATACCGTGGGACAATTGACTAACAAAATCTCGTTTGGATGAATATGCATGAGGCAGGAGAGAGAACTATTCTTGCAATGAATTCGCATGTTACACTCAAGTATTGTTCAATAACTTTCCAGTGTCAGTAGCCTCCGTGGCCGTGTGGTCTTGACTGCTGCCAAATATAATTGTACTGAGAAGTCAGACCTGATTCAACTCCGGCAATCGCCAAAATATATTTCAATCGTAAGACATCTGGTATTTTGCTGAACCAATGAAACTGCTCATTAATTATTCATGATTACGAGATTTTCCTGGCCAAATTTCACGGAACACAACGAAGCATAGCGAAGTGTGTGTCGGGGGTATCTGACGATGATCCAAAATATATAGAATCTTGTATTTGTTTCTGTTTACATGGTTATTATTATCCGGGTTGGTATTTTAAAATGGTCAAAATGAATCAAAGAAACGAATAAGTTAATTAAGTAGAAGGATTAATGACAATAATGTCTTGAATACGATTTGCAAAAAGATTGAACTCCCCACCAGCCTAATTGGATGTTATAAATGAACAAACTCAATTACATATGCCAGTAAGCACAATAATAATAAATAAAAATAATAAACAAACTTAAGACAAAACCGTTTTTGACTCTTCGTTTACTATCGGTGTCCGAAATTCAATTGAAATCAAATAGAAAAACGCAGTGCTGGATAAGCTGTAGCAAGCAAAGAGGTTTACACTTGAACATATGTACTGATTTAATTCAAAACAAGATACTATTAAAATTTGCCAAACCGAACTGGAGAGAAGGCAAAAACTGACATCGAGGGGAAAAACAGGCTTAACAGTTTCTCTTAAGAACCACCTAGAATCAGGTATCTCGAAATCAATAGGTTGTTTCCAATATTGATTTCGGTATAGCCTTCACCATCCTCGGCACTCCAGCGTTTCATAAGCTATATGATACCTGGGCAAATTGCCTAGGGAAATATCCTGGCTCAAACGATTTGTAAGCCGTGATCTCATTGGAGTATTTCGAACCGGGATTACATCCGTAACTTCTCGGCTATTTCCGTAAGCCGTGATCTCATTGGAGTATTTCGAACCGGGATTACATCCGTAACTTCTCGGCCATTTCCGTAAGCCGTGACCTCATTGGGGTATTTCGAACCGGGATTACATCCGTAACTTCTCGGCCATTTCCGTAAGCCGTGATCTCATTGGAGTATTTCGAACCGGGATTACATCCGTAACTTCTCGGCCATTTCCGTAAGCCGTGATCTCATTGGAGTATATCGAGCCGGGATTACATCCGTAACTTCTCGGCCATTTCCGCATCGCATGAGTTGTGTCTCATGCGACCAATCAAGCGGCTAGATTTCACCTTATTAACTATTCATGAGTACCAGATTTTTACAGCTGATTTGCCCAGGGTATCATATAGGTTATGATACGCTGGGGTGCCGAGGATGACCCTTCACATAATCGTCCCCTACACGCCAAACCGTTTTAAAATAATTCGGGGATCACCTGGCATTCAAAATTAGATTAGTTATTACCTTTAATCATGTCTATATTTATGTTATAGTACCTTCACCAACGCCCGTTAGCGAGTTTCCAATATCTGCAGGTCCAGCATTGAAGTCTCCTAGCAATACGGTACGTTTGTCATTGCCATACCGGGACACGAGGCTTTTCACTTCATGCGTATTCATTGCTTCAAACGTCGCCAGCCCGAGGGTTGATATTTCAGCTATAGAGAAAAAATGACAATAACGACCGCATTCAGACAGTTATTATAAGTAACGGGGTTAGTAGGAGACCCGATATTTGATATGCAGGGCAAAGGAAACCATATCGGGTGAGAGCGAAGCCCCGTGACGTATATATCACGTCGACAACTTGTTTACATGTCTAAATGTTTTATTTATACATCGGAATATTCATCGGAATCGGACAATAGACGCCATTTTGTTACAATATAAACTAAGTTACCCAATTTGGAAAAATATGGGGTCACGAAATGACCAGTCCGGGACCAATGGCGTTGCGTCATTTATGTTGGAGGCGTGAAATCAAGTATTTAAAATTAACACAAAGTTGAATAAAATAACAAGAGCCACCGTATTACATTTTGAACCGTTCAAAACATTTAAGGTTTCAGAAGATGATCTAAAATACATTTGTAAACGAGGTAAGAATTCGTTGAACTCACATTCTAAAACTGTCGTAGGAACTGGATAATTGGGAGTGAGGTGAGTGCATACCACTTTGGTGTGACCGTCATACTAAATAGAAAAATACATTTTGTTTATGTTTCTATTTTCCACTTATTGTAAAGGGACTAGACACAAAATGGTCCCAAAATTGCCAAATGCAAACAAAGCGTATTATAGTTTTCCAGTTTGTAGTGTGTACTGGTTGAGAAGCAGTTTCCGACAGTTTTTATACGTTTTTATTGAATTATTTATACGTGTTTAAGTACCTATTAAAAGTGTTCACATAGATCTATAGTATTTTACTTTTCCAGACATCAACTTTGAAATTTGTTTCCCGAAAGTGTTTAATATGTGCAAACTAGCTTAAAACCAGCACGAGGTCAACTCGATGTTCTTAAAGCTGCACTCTCACAGATTGAATGTTTTGACAACTTTTTTTATTTTTTGTCTTGGAACTAGCTAATTTTTGCGAAAATCCATGGAAACCAGTTATAAGACTGCTGACAAAAAATAAGATCGCAGGTTTTTATAATTAAGTTCAAAAATTGATGTTTTATGCACATTTCTTAAACCGTTAGTAACGGTTTAAGCCATTAAACATTTTTCGAACGGAAATATGAAAATCTGCGATCTAATTTTTTGTCAGCAATCTTATATCATTGGTTTGCAGATATTTACGCAAAAATTTGCTCTTTCCAAGACAAAAAATAAAAAAAGTTGTAAAAACGGTAAATCTTTGAGAGTGCAGCTTTAAAGTGACTCGATCATGGTTTGTAAAGTGCACCTTTTAATTACGAAACAAAGTTTGGCAAATCATAAGGAGTGTTAAAAGAAAAAATACCTAAAGCTGGAACCCTTCAGCAAATGTTGATATTTGCTCAAATATCGTCTTTGAATACCAGGAACATACTTAAGTCCAAACTCAAACTCAGTCTCAACTCATTTTACCATAAAACAACAGAATTAATTGAAAAAAATATCAATGATTTTACACATTATAAAACCGCATTCTATCATAAAATAAGTTGATTATAATCTTTGGTCTAGATTCCAAGGGAAAAATATTCTATAGTAAAAATGTACTTGAATACAATTCTTTGTCTTTTTACAATTACTCAAGTATATATTTTGCTCTAGAATTAGTTTTCTTTGCAATATTGTCAAAATCTTTCAATGACATATTCTATGAGAAAATACATTATCAAAAAGTATACAGTGTGTGTATACTACGTGATAAATTACGTCATATATGCTACGTCGGAAGGCAATATTTTGCTTTAAATAAAGACTTAAATCAAAGATAACTTTTCGCTTACTTAACCATTTTTAATGAAACAATGGCCAGTCTATGCAGCTTAAAGAGCCCCACCTTTGTTTTATAACCGGAGTTTGATTAGGTGATTAGTTTCATCAAACACTTCGACAAACCTGTTTCCCAAACAATGTTTTGACAGTGCTCCGTCAGACGGCCGTATCGTGAAAAGGTTTGTCGAAGTGTTATGAGAAACTAACCACTCAATCAAAATTTGGTAAAAGACCGAAGGCGGGGCTCCGTAAGCTGCATAGACTGCGCTATGTTTCAATTAAAATGGTCAAGAAAATGAAAAGTTATAATTGTATTAAGTCTTCAATCGAAGCAAAATATTGCCTACCGACGTAGCATTTATGACGCAATTTATCACGTGGTATACACACACTGGTATAAAAGCATACAAGATTTTGAATAATACTTTGCTGTTATGCGGTAAATTGATTTGAGATTGAGGTTGAAATTGAACTTGAGTATTTTCGCCATATTGGTGCCAGAATTTTCAAAAGCGTTAAAGCTGCACTCTCACAGATTTACCATTTTACAACATTTTTATTTTTCGTCTTAGAAAGGGCAATTTTTTGCATAGGTATCTGCAAACCAATGATATAAGACTGCTGACAAATGATCAGATCGCAGATTTTCATATTTACATTCAAAAATTAATGTTTTATGGCTAAAAGCGTTATTAACGGTTTAAGAAAAATGCATAAAACATCAATTTTTGAACTTAAATATGAAAATCTACGATCTGACTTCTTTGTCGGCAGTCTGATATCACTGGTAACCATGCATTTTCGCATAAATTGGCTCATTCAAAGACAAAAAATAAAAAGGCTGTCAAAACGGTAAGACTGTGAGAGTGCAGCTTTAACAACGCTATTGAAAATTAATTATGGACTGTGGTGTTGCGTGATTAAAGTGATTTTACCAGCGTTATTACGACGTCATATGAAAAACTGTTTCCTGTCTATAAATAGGCATATATAAATATCGATTTTGATTCTGTTTTCAAAGTTGCTATTTGTCCAATCATGGATGGTTGATTTATAGATTACATAATATGTTGATTTCTTAAACAGGAATACCAAGGAACAGTGAAGCTACTTACAAGTGCTTCTAGTAGACCGTAGTCTAAGTTGTTCAGAGTTCCAGGATAGAAAGGTATGGTCGCTCTATTTGTTAAGGGTTTCTTAGATAAAAGCACCAAGGCCGGCGTGTTGATTCTCTGGCCATCTCCGACTGGGACTGGGTTACTACATCTGAACAATGGTCACGTTGCGAATGCAATCCATTATAACTCTAGTGGTCATAGCATGTTTAAAGTGATACACTTATTAAAAATACATACACATGCATAACAAACTAAAAAATCGGATATCAGAAAACATTAATCATTTAAGTGACATTCTATTTCAAAATCAATACATACACATTTATACCAACATTTTCGAGTGATAAACCTTTAACTACATACTAAATAAGGTATTTATGAAAAATATTAATTACTGATAACAAGATTGTAACCGTGTATTGCATAGATGCAAACGCAAAAAATAAAATAAATGACGGTGAGTGTTAAGAGATTTGCTGTGATCTACAATCGTTTCATAAAGTAGAAATACCGTGTTTTCTGCAGCTTTCTTTCAAATTAAACTCTTTATCCTTCATAAGAACCATTTGTTTTCGACATTTATTCATCCTTTTTTATATATTTAAACAATTTCATTAATTCTGATAAATCTTATTTGGGAGTAAGAGTGCATCTTTAGGAATATAATTTCAAAGCATCACATTTGTGCGCAACGCTGTTATCTTATTCTGATTGATCTGCACTTAAACATACGAGTAAATCAAGCTAAAGTGGTTAAAAAAATACATATTACTTGCGTATATTTAACAGTAATATAAAAGAATTGATCGCGTGCATGGGGAATATTGTGTGTTTTGGTTAAGTTGTTCCAAGTGAAGTTAATTGTGCCATGAGATTGAAAACTAAAAAGAACAACATAATGTTTTGACATAAGTCCACATGGTTTGTGCTATACGACAACGACATTGGTAAACATTCTAAAATTCACTGAGATTTCCGAATAGAATACTAAACACTGCTAACTTAACATATATGAATCCATCTTACGTGCTAATTGCAAGTCCAACAGCCGTTGTCCTCAAACAAATGATACAGTCCTGTCCGCTTACAGCTGTTAAAGGGGCATATTGCGCCAGACAGTTCGTTATACCACAGTTTATCAACTCCGCCCCTACTTGTCCCTTCGCAAATTCTGTTGGACACAGTGACTCCAGACATCCGAAGAAGCTATTTAACAGGCTGTAGTCACACATTGGAACTACAAAAAAAGACAAGAACAAAGCTTGTAGTATTTCGAAGAAAATGCCAGCCTTAGTGCAGTACAGTAGATGGTATTACATCATAAAAGTATTCACTATGGAGCCATTGAGTTTGATCTGATACTCACTGACAGAAATTCATATTGACCGTTGCGCAGCCGAGTTCAAAATGATACTTTGCCAGTGATGATAGGACCATAGTCAAAACCCGTTGGCTCGAACTCACTTGGCTCGAAATCCTCATTGGCTCGAACTATATGTAAAGGACCGATTTCTTTATACTGAAGGTATACGGATGGTAAACGTTCCCGCTAGGCTCAATTTTTATGAGGCTCGAGATATTTTCACCGGTCCCTGGGAGTTCGAGCGATCGGGTTTTAATTGTTTATGGCTTCCTAGCCAAAATATGTGTTATTATATTCCGATTCATCAACAAACAAGAAACAAACAACATAAGCAACACTTACTCAAGACAAAGCTTAAAAGCGCTCACATAATGTTCTGCTTCATTTTGCGTCTCTACACCGAGAAAAGTGTGATTTGACGCCCAAGCTATTTCGGCGCTAGCGTTTGTTTATTTCTGATGAATTTGTATCAATGTTGTGTTCGTAAATACACCATTCTTATGAGTAAGGAAAGAACAATGTCATGAAATATGATATACTAGTAAAATAATTTCATCGCCGATCGTGTTTTTAATGCATCATTCCATTGTAACCACGGCCCCTAGGGCTTGGGAATAGCGGGGAATTTGACCTTCGGTCCAGCCAATCCCGGGTAAAATCCCCGCCATGCGGTGACAAACAGCTGGTAAAATCCAACATGTCAATTACAGCACGGGCCCCCAGGTCATGTGAATAGCGTGGACTTTTACTTTCGGTCCAGCCCTTCCAAGGTAAAATCCCCGCTCTGCGCAGACAAACTCCTGGTAAAAAGCCTGGTAAAAGCCGCTCGAAATGCCCCTGCACCCCGGGGACATTCTATGTTAGGCCCATATCCCGCTATTTTCGGCGCGAAAACAAAACCACCACGTTTCCCCGGCACTGCGGGGCCACTTTGAAGGTTAAAACACGGCCCTTTCCTCCCGCTATCCCTGTTATACCCCCGGACTGGGGGGGGGGGCGTGGTTACAATTGACTGGTGCATAACCAATGAGAATTTGTCTATCTATATACAATGTACTATATTTTTATTATCATTAACTCACATTGAACGAAACGTGTTAATTCGCGATTATTGACGGAGCTCTATAACACGTATTGACACATAACTATTAATGCGTAAATATGAAACAGTGAAAACATCACATGCTGAAAAAAACGTATTAAGCGGCGTCCTATTATTTTAAAATTTACGCATAAAACACTTTTGACAAGCAGACATGATCTCCGCCAACACCTACGGAATTAGCTGGAGTTCAGTTATAGAAGATTGCTTTTTTGGGTAATATTTAATTGTTTCTACACGGGCCATTTTCTCAAAAATACTTAAGTCTGTTTTAACATGATTAAGTTAAGCCCACTATTTTTGTTTTTCTATAATTTGTGAAATATTTACTATTTTGGAAGATTTTATACCGTTAATTGAAGTTATTTGTCTGATAATTATGAAAAACTTATTTATAAAAATCAGGTTAAAGTAAGAAATTTTGCTTAACAAAATAAGCTACTTAAGTCTGTTAAGGTTCGAGAAATCAGGGACGCCAGATCTTAAATTAACGTTTTATGTGTCCTGTCAATGAAATTTAAAGCTACACTCCCACAGATTGACAGTTCAGACTTTTCTTTTCATTTTTGTCGTAAGTCAGCTGATAGTGGCATCAATGCCTTCACAACAGTCATATAAGAAAACTAACTGATTCGAATTGTTTGGAAAACTGCCCCAAAACCGATTTTTCTAAACGCGTAAGAAACGCATTTAGCCATAAAACATGCATTTTTTAACGTTAATATGAAAAATGCGATCTGATATTTGATCAGCAGTCTTATATCACTGGTTTCCAGATATTTGCGCCAAAATTGGCTCATTCCACTACAAAAAAATCAAAAAGTTGTCAAAACGATCATTCTGTGAGAGTACAGAATGTACTTTATTTAAAACAAAAAACGGTTTAAATGATACAAACGACAATATTTAATAACAGGGAATAGATTGTTTAATAAAATGCAATAATTATTATTTGAAACTAAATTATCAATATAATAGGTAAACAAAAATAACCTCTTAGTGCGTCGTTAATGAAAATAGTGTCGTCCTTGAAGCTATGAAGCGAGCTGAAGGAATGTGGGTATACAGCATTCACACCATCTACCAAGCTCTGCACATCATCCTCAAACATTACCTTTAAAGCACGAAAACAATTTTTTTTATTTCAGCTAATACATTCTCACTGTATACCATGGTCTGTACAACAACCTCGAACATTACATTCAAAGGACAAATACACATTTATTATAGCTAATACATGCCCACCATCAACCAGGATCTGTACAGCAACCTAAAACATTGCATTTAAAGCTTACACAAACATTTATTACAGCTAATACATTCCCACCATAAACCAGGCTATGAACAAGTACCTCAAACATTACCTTTAAAGCACGATTTTTTTTTGTATTTAAGCTAAAACATTCCCACCATAAACCATGCTATGTACAAGAACCTTAAACATTACATTCAAAACACAAAACAATCATTTATTACAGCTAACACATTCCCACCATAAACCAGGCTATGAACAAGTACCTCAAACATTACCTTTAAAGCACGATTTTTTTTTGTATTTAAGCTAAAACATTCCCACCATAAACCATGCTATGTACAAGAACCTTAAACATTACATTCAAAACACAAAACAATCATTTATTACAGCTAACACATTCCCACCATAAACCAGGCTATGAACAAGTACCTCAAACATTACCTTTAAAGCACGATTTTTTTTGTATTTAAGCTAATACATTCCCACCATAAACCAGGCTCTGTACAAGAACCTTAAACATTACATTCAAAACACAAAACAATCATTTATTACAGCTAACACATTCCCACCATAAACCAGGCTATGAACAAGTACCTCAAACATTACCTTTAAAGCACGATTTTTTTTGTATTTAAGCTAATACATTCCCACCATAAACCAGGCTCTGTACAGCAGCCTTAAACATTACATTCAAAGCCCACACAAACATTTATTGCAGCTATTACGTTCCCACCATAAACCATGGTCTGTACAGCATCCTCACTCATTTGTTCAAAGCATAAACAAATATTTATTGCAGCAAATACCCTCCCACCATAAACCAGACTCTGTACAATATCGTATTTAGTTTAAAAAAGTAATTTATGGCTCAAATAAATGGAGTTGAGAAGTATATTGTTTGGTTCCGGAGTATGACGCATGTCCAAAACTGCACCCTAGAGTTGTGCCTCCTCTAACGCCAAATCCTAGATCCGCCACTGCTATTTACTAATTCATAGACCAGGCCCCAATATCACGAAAATACTTAAGTCAAATCTCAAACTCAGTCTCAACACATTTTATCACATAGCATTAAAATTTATTAAAAATCACATGTGTTTTTTAACAGTTTTATAAGCGCATTCTATCACAGAATATTCTGATAAAAGCCTTTGGTCGAATTCCAAAGTAAATATATTTACAGCCAAAAAATATATTTGAGTACAATTCTGTATTTTTTATAAAATACTCAAGTATAATTCATGTTCAAGAATGAGTTTTCTTTGAAAAAATGACAAAATCTTTTTATCAACACATTCTATAAGGAAATACGTTTTCAATAAGTATACAACTTGCAAGATTTTGAAGAATATTACGCTTTTATATGGTGAAATGAGTTGAGACTGAGTTTGAGATTTAACTTAAGTAGTGTTGTGATATTGGGGCCTGTTCATTGACACTTCTGTCAGGCCATAAAGTAGAACTAGTCGAATGTAAGACAATTTAAAGGTAACAATGTCTTGCTAATGAGGCCCTAAATCACTCAACTATCCTCAAACTACTGTGGTATGTATGGTTTAAATGTCGGAATGTGTGTTAAAAGTCCCGCGCCGAGTAAAAAATCTGACTATTATAAGTTAAAAAAAAAATAAAAATAAAAAATATTCAAACCTCCTGCAAGCAAATCACATCGGATTCTGACTGCAATAACTGTTGGATAATCTTGTCTCTCCGTTCAACCTTGTTCACATTAGCAGAAACGTTTCTCACAGTGATCGTTGGTGGTATTCCTGGCACGACATCGGCTTCCTGTATATCTTTGTTCACCAAGACTGCATTGTATGTCAAGGCCTGAAATGTGCATATTTAATATTTAAAATCCTCCGGTCTTTTGTATTGTTTTAAAGTGTACACCGTACGTACGATTAGCATCATAACAAGATTTGCATGCAGTTTTAATTGTTATTTTCGCGTTTGTTCTGGAGGAATGAATTCAGAGAAAACTGCAAATAGGCGGTCGAAACCTTTTCGTTAAGACCTTAAACACCAGCCCATGGCACTGGCACTGGAATTTCAAACTCAATCATTTTTTTAAAAAAATATAAAAAAAATCCTATATTTCCATACTTAAAATACAATAACAAAAAAATGTGAAAACATATTAAAAATATTTTGTTTCTAAATATGCACTTTGTACAGTATATATATTGTTAGTATAAATATACAGTACACAATCAATATTTCTTTCACATTTTTGGCTTTGTATTTTTAGTCTAGAATTATGAGATTTTTTTTATTTAAATAAAAGGATTAAGCTTGAAAATCCGGTGCTAGCGGATCTGGGTTACATGGTACATGGTTCTCGCACTTGTTTACATAAAGTTTTATAAACATGGTATAAGTAAAACAGTTATTTCCTTAAAGTTATTAATTAGAACATTTTAGTGATACAGTCAAAACTCGTTTTGTCCAAGTCGTTTGGACAACGGACAAAAAACGTCGAGATAGCGAACATTCGAGATAACCGAAATACAAAAAAGTGTATAACTGAACCGAAAAAAGAATGAAAAAAGTTCTACATAACAAGAACTCCGGTTACTCATGTCGAGTAACCGAGGTTACCAACAAGTGAAATGTTAGTTGTTATTAACCGAAGGTCAACGTAGGGTCAATTCGCATGAGTTGTTTATCGCTCTTCTAAATTTCTATTGGTCAAGTAAATTCTCGCTTTACACGTAATAATCCTTTGTGGTAAAGCTTTCTTTCGAATCAAGCCATCGTCAGTACAAGGTGTGTTAAAAGTTTTAATTTCATCGTCATTTAAAAAAACAAACAAAAAAAACAAAAAACTATTTGATATTAATTATATTGCTTCGTCAAAATTAATTTTATAAGTGATATGTAATATTTATCGGCTTCACATTATTATTGGTTTTCATATGTCTAGTCATGATCGATATTTGCTCAGCTGTTTTTGACAGAGCGCACGTGGTCACCGGTATACTACTTAACTATACCTTGGTTTGTTACTGTAAAGCTGTATGGTAATGATAGCTCCCGCTTAATTATCTGAGCTGAGAGGACGCGTTCTGTCATTCGGGTTTTTGTTTTCAATACTTGACTTCAATATGCATCTTTTCGGCTCAGGGGAAATTAAAATTTATAACTGTGTGGGACAAGTATATTTATTATGCAATAGTGATTTAGTGGCTCCGGCCTTGTCATAAAGTAAATATTAACTATAAGAACTGTAAGTGATATAAGCTGTGGTTAAAATAGATTTACTCGCTCATGGTTAATCATGCTGTCATTTCCTTGTTTACTTTTCTTTTCGATTTATTGACATGTCTGAGACGGATCTTCGCGATATCATACACGAGCTGCGGACGGCCAAGCGCGCCAGGTTCGAGACGGCCACGCCGGTAACAGGGACACAGTCCACGTGCACACAGGTGAACACCATGAACGCACCGCCTGCCAGCCACGTGGTTCAGCCGTCATGAGCACCGACAAGCGCCGCGACATTTAGTGCCACATCATACAGCGACTCGCTACCCATGAGGTATTCGGACGTGCAGGCCGCCCAAAGCCAGAGCACGGAGTTTACTACGCCCTTGGTGAATCAGGCACATTGTGAGCAAGGTATAACCCCCATAGTTAATGTACCTTTAGAGCAGGATGCAACCATGTATATGTCGCCAAGCATACACAGCCATTTGGGAGACTCGTGTCGGCTTCCATTAAATCTAAGATTATTTCTGGTAGCTATGTCGATTTTGCTCAATTATTAGACCAAGATAAACCCGTAAGCGCTCTAGATGATGTGAAACAATTATCAATAGGCCCGAACGGCGAAATTGCGCTTAGAGCCAAACCAAATAAGTCCAAAATATCAAACATTGAACAATGGACCGACGCCTTTTTTGTATATAGCTCTTTATTCTTAAAGAAAATGAAAATGAAAACTTGCAACTCTTTACCGACAGTGCGGGTAGCGCTGAGTTGGGCTGTGGGTATTTTTTCAACGGCAAGTGGGCTTTCTTTCAATGGCCCAAGCACTGGATAAAAGATAATGTCATGAAGGACATCACATTTCTCGAAATGGTCCCAGTTGTTTTAGCCGTTTACTTGTGGGCGCCGCTGTTGGCAAATAAGCGAATCATTTTTCGTATAGATAATTTAGCGCTAGTCTCTATAATAAACAAGCAAACAGCAAAGTCAGAGCGGGTCATGAAGCTAGTGAGAAGATTTGTTTTGAAATGCATGCAGTTTAATATTTTCTTTAAGGCAATGCACATTGATACACATGCAAACGAAATTGCTGATTCCATTTCACGCAAACAGTGGCAGAGATTCCACCGGCTAGCACCTTTACATACTCGCCAAGAACAACTGCCAGAAAATTTTCTGTCGCTGATCTCAGAAATGAAAGTAGACGACTAATATCGTCGTCATTGTCAGTTAACGGCCATTAGAAGTTGCCAGACGAATACCCCGAAGAATCCAAGTCCGGCTAGGCTCCCATAGACTATATGAAAAAATGTATTTTGTGTCTCCTAAGCAGAATGTGTAAACTATCATGATACCTTGCTTTTGTTGAAAGGGTTTGTACGTTGAACACCGCGTCAATACCCGTTGTACTAAGTACGCCATACTTCTATTGGTTAGCGCTCGGCAGCACCTTTTCTATCCAAATCTTAAGCAAATTTATCATTAACCATTTTAAAGTGCTTTCCGAACATTGCTTTTCCGTGACGGAATTCACTTACATTTGCTAAAGAATGAATACTTGTAATTGATAGTTGATACTGATTTGCATATTTGCTGAGCTGAACTAAATTGTATTGTTTAACTGCTGCAATAATTGATTGCTTATTTTCAACCCTGAGGCTTTGGGGTAGGTCGCAATGGAAGACGCCAAAGTTTGGCAGGTGACCAGTTGGCCTTTAATCGGGTCAACATTTTCGGACCATTTTATTTCAAAAATTCATTTTGGGTCAAGTGGGCCCAAAATTAGTTTTTTGCGCTATGGCCATTTGGGCCTAAATAATTTGTGCTGTGGTCAATTTGGCCCAGATATTTATATATGTGAAAGGGGAGTCTCGCCAAACATTCCAATCCTTTTAAATGTAAATGAACAAAAATAAATATGATGAAATGGACAGCTAAGTTGTTTTTCTTCGTTAAAGAAATTTAATGTGTAACATGGAAATAAAGTTAAGAAAGCGTCGCCTTATTCAGGTTTAGGAAGAGTATGGTGTCAAATTAAATTGGTTTTGGTCAACTTTGTTGATAATTCCGGTTACTCATGTCGAGTAACCGAGGTTATCAACAAGTGAAATGTTAGTTGTTATTAACCGAAGGTCAACGTAGGGTCAATTCGCATGAGTTGTTTATCGCTCTTCTAAATTTCTATTGGTCAAGTAAATTCTCGCCTTACACGTAATAATCCTTTGTGGTAAAGCTTTCTTTCGAATCAAGCCATCGTCAGTACAAGGTGTGTTAAAAGTTATGGAATTAATTTCATCGTCATTTAAAAAAAAACCACCCTACCCCCCTGCATATTTTAGGCAGCCGAGCAGTACGCTTTATATACAAACATTAGCATCAGACGCATTATATTATCATTTTTCGATGTAAATAGTTGATCTCTTCTGTTGTGTTGTTCGAATATTTCAGTTTTGCCATTACCATCGCTCTATTGAATGACGTAAAACCGGGGAAGCTGGCGACCCAGTGCAGAAAGTTCAATGTGCGCAACGGCCATTAGAAGTTGCCAGACGAATACCCCGAAGAATCCAAGTCCGGCGAGGCTCCCATAGACTATATGAAAAAATGTATTTTGTGTCTCCTAAGCAGAATGTGTAAACTATCATGATACCTTGCTTTTGTTGAAAGGGTTTGTACGTTGAACACCGCGTCAATACCCGTTGTACTAAGTACGCCATACTTCTATTGGTTAGCGCTCGGCAGCACCTTTTCTATCCAAATCTTAAGCAAATTTATCATTAACCATTTTAAAGTGCTTTCCGAACATTGCTTTTCCGTGACGGAATTCACTTACATTTGCTAAAGAATGAATACTTGTAATTGATAGTTGATACTGATTTGCATATTTGCTGAGCTGAACTAAATTGTATTGTTTAACTGCTGCAATAATTGATTGCTTATTTTCAACCCTGAGGCTTTGGGGTAGGTCGCCATGGAAGACGCCAAAGTTTGGCAGGTGACCAGTTGGCCTTTAATCGGGTCAACATTTTCGGACCATTTTATTTCAAAAATTCATTTTGGGTCAAGTGGGCCCAAAATTAGTTTTTTTGCGCTATGGCCATTTGGGCCTAAATAATTTGTGCTGTGGTCAATTTGGCCCAGATATTTATATATGTGAAAGGGGAGTCTCGCAAAACATTCCAAACCTTTTAAATGTAAATGAACAAAAATAAATATGATGAAATATTTAATGTGTAACATGGAAATAAAGTTAAGAAAGCGTCGCCTTATTCAGGTTTAGGAAGAGTATGGTGTCAAATTAAATTGGTTTTGGTCAACTTTGTTGATAACATCGTGATAATGGACTTCGACATAGCTAGTTTCGACTGTATAATTATACATTTGTGATTGAAATGTTTATGTTTAATTTAAAAATACCAACCTTAAATTGTACTTTCTCTTTTTCAACTCGGTTACCGGGAAGTAATTTCGCAAAGGCAAGCGGCAGAAACAGCAGTACAGTGAACTTCATCTGAAGTATAACGTCTATTTTATTGTGTTTCTTTTCAGTTTATTATAAAAAATGGAATACACAGTGGATATTATAATACTTCTTTCATATAAAACTCAGTATCCTTCATAAGAATCATTATTTCTGACAATTATTAATCCTTTTTGGTATATCAAATCGATTGTAATGATTTAAGTATATCTTATTTGGGAGTAAATCAAAAATACACATTCAAAACGTTAAAAAATACTTACGCTTGCTCACACAACGTCCAACGTGATAACTCAAAATAATGGACGATTCATATGAACATATCAATTGATCTTTCAGACTATAATTAAAATATTAATAATTGACTGGCAATTATATTTTATTGGTTTTATCGTTTTCATATAACCAACCCTCCGCAGGGAGTTTAACACATATTTTAAACAATACTAATACAATTTTGATATTAACTGCTGAATGCTCGATCTTTTCTTTTTTTCAGACTTTATAACATTTTACATTTTATAACCGATCACAATGTATATGCGCAAAATATTCAATTTATCAATGATCAAGAGTCATCTTTGACTTGTATCATTGTAATCATTGAAGTACATGGGGTTTACTTATTAGTTTATTATTATTTGTTTTATTATTAGGTTTCCTAAAGTAAATGCATACTTTGATAAGATTTGCCTTTTACGTTTTTACTTTATTCAAGATTGTTGGGATAAGAGTGAGGTTTGTGCACGTAAACTGGTTTACCCCCACCCCCATCCCCCAGTTAATTTACGTTTTTCTGACCGTTTCAAGGCGGTTCCTAACAATCCTTGATAAACACACCTAGTCTTTATATAGTATATATATGCACAGTGTTGTTTGTGGAGTTTTGTGCTGTTGTTCCATGTTTCTTGTTTGTGAATTGTTGTGGTTGTGTTCAATGTCTTTGGCGTTTACCCTGTGCCATCAAACGGGGTTTATGATAAACTTTTGGCTACTGATCTTGTTTCTGTAATTTTTCATATAAATATGGTATCATTGTGTTTATCGTGTGAACTAACAAATTCGAAGTAAACTTTCTTCTGTTCTGTTCTGTTCTGTTCATTTCTACATCTTTCTCTCTCTCCTTCATTATGAGGTCCTCGGCCATTTTTATCGAAAACAATATTTATGCGAAAAGCTACAGAAATAAGCTCAGTAGCAAAAAATATAAACATAAACCCGGTTGAATGGCACTGGGTTATCGCCAAAGACATAGAACATAAAATCACAAACAAGAAATATGGAAGGACAGCACAAAACCCCACAAACAGCACAGTGCATACATACTATATATATATAAAAACTAGGTATATTTATCAAGAATTGTTAGGTACTATGGACGGTTTACATACTCAGAAATCGGTATATTTAAGTCCGCTGCAAGATCGCGTAGTAATTTATTTTAACAGTTAAACTTAATGACTTTACCTTTGGGAGTCTTAATTATGTTTGCAATAATACACTTCACTGGCAATCAATTTATATGTAGATCAATAAATACAAGCTAAAACTCTACATTTAATTAATGGTATAATTAAAAATAATACAGACCACCTCTACAGATGTACCGGCAAACATCCGACGTTGTTTTCGCTAAAAAGGACCGAGGAGTTCCGAATGTCTCTCCTTATCCAATGTTAAATAAAGCCTTAGGCTGAATTGACGTTATTAACAGTTCATTCATCCACAATACATTAAGTACGTTCTTGACCTAGGGCAGTATTGTCTACGTCCAAATCTGTCTGAATGGACCGCCAACATAACTTAGCAGCACCATGATAAAAACGCAACAAGAAAAAACACCTTCCAAAAGTGTCCTAGATATAACATGATTAAATTGATAATAATTGATGCGGTCAAAGTTAAGCATTATTTCAGGGATAAGTGTTTAAGTCACTAGGTTAATTATTTTTTTCTAAATATAATTGTGTTTTTTTATAGAATAAGTACTTGAAATCTTAACTGAAATGTCCCTGAAGTCGGAGCAATATGAATCCGATATTTGTACACTTAACAGTGCTGTCCTCTATTACAATTACATGGTGAGAAATAACGTGATATTAAAAAATTTCTCACATGGCTAAACACGGTATACAACCGTTGTAAACAAACAAGTAAGTGATGTTAATTTCTAAACATTGTTTTCGACACAAAATATATCAAGATGAAATATGACCAATGTGAGAACCCCTTTAAATTCACGTGAACTCTCATCCTGAATTAACTTCGTCGAAAGTCAAAATAGACCCCACTTTAAATAAAGTTATAATATTTCTAAAGAATTGTCCATCACTCATCAAATAGCCTTATGCACCAATCGATTATAAACACGGCCCTAGGTCCGGGGGTATTCCAGGGATTGCGGGGGAAAATTGGCCGTGTTTTTACCTTTCAGGTGGCCCCGCAGAGCCGAGAAAATGCGGTGGTTTAATTTTCGCTCCGAAAATAGCGGGGAATGGGCCTTACGTAGGTTTCCCGGGATGCGGGGGCATTTTGCGGGGATTTTAGTAGCAGTTTGTCCCCGCAGGACGGGGAATTTACTCGGGATTGGCTGAACCGAAAGTCAAAGTTTCCGCTATTCCCCGGACCTGGGGGCCATGGTTGCAACTGACTGGTGCATGATGACTAAAGGACACAAACGCTGTTTAGAACAAGAACCAATGAGTAATGTTAGACAAAAATATCAAAGCGAGATAACTTAAAAAAAAGGTTTCGAACCAAAGCCAGTAAATGCTCCTCTGAAAAAAAAACAGCGATGAAAAAAACAAAAAAAACAAGAGAGTTATTATCGGGTAAATATCAATGAGCGATAAATCAAATAACTGTTTGAACCATAACCAGGAAATATTCTTAAGGAAAATGTCAAAATTAGGTATGTAAACCAATTTTTTCGAACCATAACCAGTATCTGATAACCGAAAATACCACAACAAGGCAATAACTAAAAGAAACGTTTTGAACCAACATCCTAAGTGATCTGTGAAAGTTTATCGAAGAGAGATTACCAGAAACTAAGAAATCAGAACAATCAATAAGGTTTATTGAACAAAAATGTATGAAAAATACCCCAAAAAATATCTAACTCGATTAGTGACTCACTATATTATGCAAATGAGAAAGATAAGTGGCCGTAGCATAGCGCTTTGCAAACGGCACTGGGGAGTTGCCTAATTTTGGACTCTTTTTAACTTAACTTGAGAAATACTGAACAGTTTCAAAAGATATTGAATTTAAAGAAAATTAAGGTTCTATTTAAAAAAAAAAATATGATGCAAGCGTTTTCGAAAGAAAAATTATCAATGTTGTTTAGGGAAAAGTTGCCACTTCAATCCGTCAATACTATTTAGTCTTATTAACTCCCTTTTTTCTTTAATGGATATTATTTAGCTTTTAAATAAAAAATATATGAAATTAACTGTGTAGGTAATATCATTTTGTTTGTGAATTTTTTTAAACCAATCATTTTATAGTCAAAATAAGAAAAATTATTAGTATATAAAGCATTACAATACTTTCGCCCTCAGAATGTCACGTAAAATGCAAAAAAAAATGTAGTGACATAATGACATAGAGTGCGCTAAATTAAGACCTTTCGGGTTTGCAAAATTGTTACTGCGAGAAATGCATTTTTGTCAAACCATATTGGGGACTGAAAAGATGTATAAATGGTAAAGAAAAGTCATTTAGATATATAAACTTTTGTATAAGTGTACATTACAAAAATATACTGGGACTTTAATGATTTGGGCTGATTTTCCTTATCCATGAAGAGCAAGAGCAATCATACATGTACATCATAAACGTTAAGATAATGCAAATTGATTCTCAAGTCTACTTTTCCTCTTTCAATGAATAAAAGAGCATCTATCACGAAATTCCGTCATCCGACCTGGGGGTAGGATTTTATTTAAAAACGTACGAGGTGGGAATGTTTTGTTGTTAAAATGTTTTAAAGCTGCACTCTCGTTTTGACAACATTGTTTTATTTTTTTATCTTCAAACTAGCTACTATAATGAGCGATCAGGGATACTTGTTTATTATTTTGACATTTCATGTGTATCCCTGTAACGCTACAACTCTCTACCATTTAACACTGGACGAAAGAATATATAGTAATATTATGCATCGATGTTGATTAATAATGATATAATTGTTACAAATGTACCTAACAGTGATCTTAACTGGGTTGGATTTGTCGTTAGAGTCGTTATTTTCACATAAATATACTCTGGGTCACGAAATGAGCGTAGGAGTCCACCATTTTATATACATGTTGATTTTTATCGAATAAATTTGTACCCATCCGTCAATGATGGTTAACCCTGTGCGCAGTCACAGTTATTCTCCCTTTTCTATGTATTGTGCAGAGCAACGCAACAGTGTTCAAAAATGGTGATACCTAATCATCATCATCATCATCATCATCATCACGAACATCATCATCATCAACTTCTCCCAACTTGACCCATCAAACACGTTAGCGTTCAGCGCATTGAAATGGTTGCATTTTAATAGTGTTATTTAACCGAGCCTATTAACGACCAAAATATTCGAAATCCTCTACCCCGTTTCATACATGTACACAACCTGTCAGATTTGTCCTAGATTTACAGATTAATGGATACAATCGATGCATGTAAGTGCATTATGGTATCTGCACATGTTTTTTTGGCATAATGACATAAATAAATGTGTGTTTGATAGTAGGCAATGATATTTTCGTAGAAATTTGAATTTATAACAAAGATAATTTAAAAATTGTGGCCGCGAGGATCCTCTGCGCAAGGCCCGTTTGCTACTTTTTGCTGGGATGGTGGACGTCACCAGTCTGCCATAGTCTAAAAATTGTCAAAAGACTGGTTGACGGCCATTTAGGTGGACTAATCTTCAAACGAGCCAATTTATGCGAACATGCATGGACATCAGTGATATAAGACTGCTGACAAAAACTCAAACGCAAAATTGCATATTTAAGTTAAAAAATGATGTCTTATACATTTTTCTTTAACCGTAAGTAACGCTTTAGCCAGAAAACATTAATTCCGAACGGAAATATGAAAATCTGCGATCTGAACTTTTGTCAGCAGTCTCATATGACTGGTTTGCAGATATTTACGCAGAAATTGTCTTGTTCCAAGACAAAAAAAGTTGTCAAAATGGTAAATATTTGAGGGTGCAGCTTTAATGTTTTAATGTAATATTGTAAATGCCATACTGAAGTGGTGCACATTTACGATGTAATAACTCATATGAAGCACGTGTACATGCAAAACCCCGAATCCAAAAACAAAAACATCCTATGCCCATGCAAAACATCAAAAAGGGTAAAATATGGCTCTATTATCTTTGATGTTATTTACTAATATGTCTGTAAGCATAATGTCATAATTTCAATTACTCTTTATCACTAATCACTCAGTTTAACTCATAAAATATGATATAAATTGTATGACACCGCCCCGTACCCTCATACCATTCCAACTCATAAGATTGATAAAAAAAACACTAAATTCAAGCGAATAATTTAGCAACCATTTACTTGGGTCTTAATTCAAAAGTGTGCATCAACACTTCTAAGTGTGTAACCTACACAATTATGCAAAAACTATGATGAATACATAGATATAATTAAAATAAAATATCACCAGTTTTTTTTTTACAAAAGTGCTCCAATCTCCAAAATAATACAACATTTAAAAACATAATTGAAGATTCACATTTACGTCAAATTTGTTACAATTTGTACAATAACAAAATCATTTGTCATGTTAAGACAATGACACAAATAAGTTGACCTTATTTATATTCGTTTTGTGTAAGAAAACAAATACGATCAACCTTCGAAATGGCAAAAGCCGCCATTTTATCCGAATATTGCCGATCCGAATACGAAGACTTCTATCTTTGGTCTCAATAATATGGTTACTAACCTAAAACCATAAAACTATGTGAACAAATAAAAAAAAAAAAAAAGCACGTACGGGTGATGTATATTAGTGTTTTAAAACATTAAATACCGAATCGTGGACGAAATCATGAAGATTTTCACAGCATACTTTGTTCTTTTCACGATTCATTCATGCGGGATAGTGTGCAATGCGCATGGGCGGAACAGCATTTTCATCCATAACTGCTCGTTTCCAGTCACTTTGTTATTGGTCCCAGACCCGGCAAAACACTTCTAATTTATACAAAAGCGGTCCATTGAAGCGTCATGTATATTTCGGCGTTGCATCCCTCATATCTAGTCGTATCATCTCGGTCATTTCCGGCAAGCTTCGGGATATACCTCGTAAATAGGTTTCAATGTATTACCAGGTATAACTATGAAGAAAAAGAGAAAACATAAGCAGATAATATAAAGCAAATATTAATGACATGAACAATTGGAAACGGATAATATATTTTTTAAAAGTCGTAATAACGTTTTCTTGCACCCAATCAACCGGGTATGTGTACTTTGTACAAGTCATTCAGTACATGTGCGTATATGTTTGTATCTACTATATATAGTCGTACAATTTTTTTTCCCAGTCACTTGCATGAAATAACATGTCATTACAAAACGCTAATTTTCATTAAGGGCTGACAGTTCAATTAAATAAAATATCAGATACAGCTGTGTGAACTGTCAGTGTTTTAGTTATTTTTTTTCAAATGTTAGGCTCTGTCATTGTCATATTTGTTTTTTAGCACTCCAGACTTATAAACTGCATCCTGATTTTCCGCACGTGTCAGGCGTTCGTAAGATACATCCGTTAGTTTACTAACGTATATATAGGTGGTAGACATTTGTCTTTATTGTCATTATAACCTTACAAGAGTAAACTTGATTTCATTTTATTTTCGAGACTTTGATCTTCTCATTTCTACTAATTATGAATAACACAACAAACATTTCGTGGAGTGATCACCAACAACCATATAACGACATAAAAATTGTTTCGTCATCCATTGTCTTCAGCTTAGGAATACTTGTGTTGTTAATTAACGGGATTTTTACCATTTACCTGGCTAGGGTTATAAGGATGCTACATACCAAACAAAAGCCGTTTTTCTTACAGTTATTGTTTATTTCGGGTCATGATATTTTGAGGGGTGTAGTGTTTCTTACTCTGGAAAGGCATAACGTTTATAACTTATATACCTCTGTCATATGTGGCTATCTTAGTGTACTTACTTTAACATTAATGGTGACGTCACTTATAAACGTGCTCTTTATTTGCATTCATAGATACGTCTGCACAAACAACATTTCTCGAACTAATCGGAGCTTGAAATGTAAATATACATTCGTGTTTGGAGCTTTGACAGTTTTACTTGGAGTGGCTTTGTTTGTCACATTCAAACTTATAGTTGGTAAAATTGAATTTAGGCGTGAGGATCAATGTGGACTTGATACAAGTTTTAAACATGAGAATTCCAAAAGGTTTCTGTTGACAGGCTTAACTGCATGTTTGTCTACACTTGTCGCCGCCGACGCCCTGTCCGTGCGTTCATTTTGGAGAGTTTATAATGCACAACCAACGGCAATTGCTTCGAATTTCCACAGTGGTCAACATATAAGCATCACGCCTGTGCAAAAGAGAAAGAACGTGAAATCTTACCAGACGTTGCTGATGCTTATTTTAAGCTTTAACCTTAGCCTCGTTCTATTTTTGGCAATGAAAATATTTCTAATGGTGTCTGGAATCGTCCCGACAGTACTGGTACGTAATATTGCGTTGTTGGTGTTGCAGGTCGATAGTCTTATCAGTCCGATTATCTGCTGTTGCAGAGTTCAGAGGATTTCAAACATGGTGGCGGATGACGTGAAAGCCATTAAACAGAAAATAGCGTATATGACTGACAATACGTAACAGCGGTTTGCCTCTTAGATATGGTTAAAGGGTGTAAGTATTTACTTACGTAAATAAATGTTTGATATTTGATGTGATTCAGTGTTTTAGTGGTTCACATTTCATTATGTAAACAAACCACTACTTTGGCCAGCCACTGTTCATATCTACCGATCCAGGGGATTAAAATCAACAACGGCTGACTACTGCTATACTGAAGTAAATGTATTGGACAACCTGGGATATACTGCCATATCTTTGGACAAAATATAATGTTGATCACTTATATTTGTATCGAACGGCAAATAGTTGACATAGTTTGAAAGTAAATAGTTTCTAACGACTTTCGGCATTGAAAACATTAAAATGAAAGAGAACCAATGTACCAACTCGAATGACGTTCAGTCAAAACTCGCTATGTCGAACACTGTAATCTCGAGGTTCTGGTAATGCAGATTTTTTTCATTTTTGTTTCGGTTCAGTTATTCATTTTATTTTGTATTTCGGTTTTATCGAATGTTTGTAATAAGGTTTTTTCCGGGATCCCAACGACTTCGACAAAGTGCTTGTTGACTGTATTTTTTTCATTATGGTGAACAGCAAGTACTTTTGGCTACTGAGCTTGTTTCTGTAGTTTTTTACATACATGAAGCTTGTAATTAAGCAAGGGGAAGAACAGTCTAAGATATGTGTACTGAGATGACTTAATTTCTATACAAGTTAAATAGAACAGGCACTATTATGAGGAATATTATGAGCGTTATATTTTGTTTATGTTGTTTATTGTAATATACGTAATTATATATAATATACATGATCAGTGGTATGTTTTGTCAAATAGTTGGATTGGTATGACCATATATGTCACTCTTTGGACCGATTGATTCAGAATATTGTTGAAGACAACGTCGTTAACGACATCCCAATTGTTCCTGCTCTGAACTGGTATTCAATAAGCATCTTAGTGAATAGTTTCAACTTAGTGAGAATTTCATAATTTATGACATCAGTTATTTTAAATACCCACTATTTTTTATCAGATTTATTCATATGCATACATTGTTTAGACCATTTTCTTGTTTATTTTCATATTTTTGGTGTCCAAACATTGTTCGTTTTCTTGGAATTCAAATTAGAAAAAAGGCATTTTTCACTTAGTTGAAAATTGTTACTTAGATGGTTATTGAATACGGCCCCAGGTCCCATTTCTCGAAACTAATTAAGCTTAACAGGCTTAAGAAGCTTATTTCAATTAGCCTTAATACAGACTTAGATTAGAGTTTGATCAATAAAAAAATGGTTGATTGTAATTATCATCAAGATAATGCCTATCTAAAGTGTAAAAAATCTCTAAAAAGTAAATATAACACAAATTATTGAAAGACAAAAATAATGAGCTTATCTTAATCCTTTAATAAGGGACTTCGGAAGTTTCGAGAAATTTGGCCCTGGAAATGTAATGGATACACCAAGATTTGAGAAAACTGTTTCAACTGTACTTGTTTATATTTGAATATGTGAGCACAACATCAACTATTTCACGTTTAGAAGTCTTTATCAACATCGCTCACTTTAAGTTCAGAACACTCTCCCCTATGTAAGGTTTGAGTAAGGCATTAAGCATTTATTAATAAAAGAAAATACACTGATATGACTAAATTTCTTTACAAATAAGATTGAAAAGGTATTTTTATGATGATTATTAAAAACGTTTTATTTCATTTGTTGTTTTAATAAATGACTATAATGTTCATCATTTGCGGTATGTTTTGTCCTATAGTAGGACCATATGTGTCAAACAATGTGTTATTTGGTTTATTTTCTTCAAATCGTATATCGTTACACGTTGTTATTTATATTTTGTATTTGTTTTATCCATCTTTGACATATAACTTAAAACTTTAACACTGAGTCATCGCCTTTCGCAATGCTTTTTTCAATACCGATCTACTTCATGCTACTCGCTGGTGGTTTATTGCCAAAAACGTTGGATTGTACTTAAAGTGACAAAGGTATTAATAATCAATACATACACATGTACATGTGTATAACAAACGTACCTTTTGAGAGATAAACCTTTAACTACTTACTTAATACTGCATTTATGGAAACTATTATTTAATGATAACATGAATTAATGTAACCGTATTTTTCATAGCTGAAAACGCACAAATATTAAATGACTGGTAGGTCCAATTTGATTTACAGTGATCAACTATCGTCTCTTAAGAAAGAAATACCGTGTTTTTGCACCTTTCTTTCTAATTAAACACAGTGTCTTTATAAGAACCACTGTTTTCGATAGTTATTCACCATTTTCGGTAGATTAAAACAATTGTATTACTTGTTGTACATCTTATTTAGGAGTAAGAGTGTACCTTTAATATCCGGATAAACTCAACGCTTGTGAGTTAATCGAAATATATATTCACTGTTTCTCTCATTACATCCAGTTTCACTGTAAAAGAACCTGGAAAATCAACACGACGTTTGTCTTTTATTCGGCGTGTGTGTGTAATTCAATTTCAATGGAACTTGTTAGTAGTTAGATCACCTTATAATGTTATGCTTTAAAAAACTGGACATACATATAGTAATGCAATGTTGTATTAGAGAGAGAGAGAGAGAGAGAGAGACAGATTTCCAGTCTTAAATTCTGTCAACTCTGTTTATTCACAAGATTTTGTTAGGTAATTTATGAATACTGTTATAGTTTATTGGCTATTAAAGGTAATTATTGCATAAAGTGTGTGTTTTCGGTCTGTTATCGTGGTGTGTTAAAACGAAAAAACCCGGGCGTAATCAGTAGAAAACGTGCATTATTAAGTAAATTCACTTGCCGTTAATGCCCGGCTTTTTGTTTTACGTAAGAGCTATCAGGGCCCGCATCGTAACAATGGAGGCTGAGCGACCTGCTTTCTGACCGAAAGTGGGTCAACGATGAAAACTTTTGCACAAAAAATTATTTCAGCATATATACAAATATCAAAACATGAAATAAACCACATATAACTTACACATTTTCCTCTGAGTTGTCTTTCCTGGCAACCAGAGGTGTGTTTACTAGATAGTAGATAGTACTTTCTGCAGTTGTTTTGACTATTAATTTTGTTTGCTTTTTAACAAAGCACTAAATTAAGTATAAATCGTTAAACTCATCCCACCTATAGTTATTTATGTCGATTTTATTCAGAACAAACGACTTACATGGACATGATTCCATTACTTCGTATGCAATGAACAAAGTTTTCAAATATTTTTTTCTCTGATGCTGAAGATGCTGTACATTTTATCCAACACATTTTAACATTAGTTTCCAGTTCAAATTAGTTGCCAAAACATATATCGTTTACCCGATTGGTATTGTCCGTAAATAATCCAAGTAATCCAGTAAATTTCTAAAAACAAAACACTTTTCAATCGACTGAACACTGAAAAAATGGCTTCGAAACAAAAATGCAACTGTCGAGTTATGTTGCGCCCCTAATCGAGCTTAATGTAAAACTTTTTCAATGATATCACTCATGACGTCGTACAAGCACCTGTTATTGAGGTTATTTTAAACTTACTGTTTTTGCATTTTCTTGACATTTTACAGCTTTTTTATACAAAAGTTACTCATGGTGTGTAATTTTATGCAATAATAGCGATAATACGCACTCGGGCAGTAAACCATTTGGCGGGCCTTTGCAGATGGTAACGACCTCAAAAAGGTGTATTCACCCTATAATATCAAGGATCGTCAAATGTCAAGTTTCTGTTGGATAGGAGCATTCTTCACGAATATGAATCCTTTCAAGAATTGTTAAAAGATAACCTTTCAGTAATTCTTTCTCACGCATTCCGTAATTAGAACGAACCGACCGTAACTGGGAACAGATTATTACGAAACATTAAAGCGGGAAAAATCAATCACTAAGTCAGCAGTTTACTGCTGAACTCGGACAAATTAATCGGGCAATATAAAATCACCTTATTTAAGACATTATACTATAAGTAATATACCAATGTATGTTCGCAAAAAATAAAGTGTTTTTTGGTAGAAAGAAATGAGTCGAATTTCTGATGTTAAAATCTGATTTCAAGATCTTTCAAAATTACCATTGTCTGTATATTTATTAAGTTTTATTGGCATATATCAATTATATCATGTTTAACGTAAGCCATCCATCTTTGTGAATTTAAGTTTGGGCATTAATATAAAGATTATTTCAGAGTTTAATTCATATTGATTAACCATTTATTAATTTAGCATGCATTACATTTAAAACACACACACACACGCACACGCACGCGCACGTGCACGCGCACGCACACGCACACGCACACACACACACATACGCGTTTATATATACTTGTGAGTTATATAGAGCTACACCGACGTACCGAGGTCTGCCCTTTCTGTTGAAGATAGAGCAACCATCTTTCAAATTAATATCGTAAATGGGGCATATATTGTAAATTGCTGTCGAGAATTCAAATAACATCAATAGTTTGTTCTTCAACTTTTCAACATCATTTAGAGGCATCTCCATATATGGTATGACATGTGTCTGTCATCTCCTCGTTTGCATATTACACACAACTGCCTCATAATGTTGATGATTAGTGAATACTTGTTTTAACTCATAACGTTGATGATCAGTGAATACGTGTTTACTCACCGAGGTAAAATATCGTTGTGTTAAATCATACATTAATTCTCCAGTTTACTAGCACTCATCATGAAGTTTTGACCCCTAGGAGGATTTTACCTCAAGTGTTCATCCTCCAGAGCAAACCCCAATCTATCCCACTTGGGCCTTTTGTTTCCTTCTTCTTATTATTATTATTATTTATTTAGCATTCGTAAGCTCCGCCCATTCCTTATCATACAGATTTTACTTCATGTCATCTAACCATAACATTTTGCGTTCGTGTACTTTGTGTGTGGCATTAACGACTTTGAACAAGTATTATGCTGCATTTGACACATTATTGTACACGGTTTTTTTCTTCCCGCTTCATTATTTTCAGAATTGTTTGATGACTCTAAAAATATCCGTGTTTTGCCCCGGAGGGTGGGTAGAGCGCACACCATGAAATTTAAACAGACTGCGTTGTTTTGTTTCCTGTCACGGAAACTTGTCAAAATTCAATCATGAGGCGGTGTAACCGCGCCAGTCAGAATCCGCTTTCTTTAGCTCTTAAAGGCCTAGTTTAAGGAATGTTTGGCATGATAATCCCCTGCTGTGCATCTCCTACTTATCACACTGGTTCCACAGTAGGGGCCAATATCATGTGCATTGGTTTATTGGCTCAGGGCCATTTAGGGTCAATTTTTATAATAAAACAATGAAAACTGCACAACAGGATACTCAGATTGGAGATCTGATAAGCCAATTAGGCATTAAGATTAAGATCAACAGAGGTTGGGTACTTGGAGGGGGGGGGGGCACTTATAGAAGGCTTAAACTAGGCCTTTAAGGTTGTTCGGTTAACGCACTCCCGGGTTTGGTTCCCAGCCTGGGCGCATGTTGGTTTGGTTTGTGGTCACCAAGCTGGACTAGTGGTATTTCTCTTGGCACTCAGGTTTCCCGCACAACACAACACCACACTATCGCGTAACAACTTGAGTGATTAATCGTACCAACTTTGTTTCACAATCGTTGCAAACAAAAATAAGTAAATAAACTAAACTAATACTTCAAACCTGGGAACAATGCCGTGATATCGTTGATTATTGCTCTTATATCAAACGCATTTTGAGACTTAAAAGGTGCATAGCAAACATTTCTACATTAATGTATATTAATACTGACTTGAAAGTACAGATACAAGTTCAGTAGTCGAAAGTTTAAACATAATGACATAGGGTTAAAGCCAGAAACACAGAAAAACAACACAAACATGCACAAACGACACACAACATATATAATGTATAATAGTAGGGGACTGTTTATCAAGGATTGTTGGGTTAAAACTTTGGAACTTCAGCAAAATGTAATTTTACTGGGGTTTAATTAGTTTGCGTACGCACAACCTCGTAAACAAATTGTAAAAACAAGCGGCACCATTAATGTCATTTGGAATGGTAAATGATAGACGCCAGGAGTCTAAAATCGTTTTCTCTTTTGTATCGGCGGACTATCAGACTACTTTGACATCGAGACTTCGATTTAACCAACTGTTCATCTGTCCGGATCCCGGATAGACATGTAACACGTGTTCCAGTGGTGTTTCTTTCATCAACTTAATCACAATTAACAAAGACGAGCTTTGTACTTAACCCTTGATCGGCCTTTGCCTTATTCTAACCAAACACAGCCGACGGAAATAAAATTAAAACTAAAAATGATACCTGCATAGTTTTGCCTAAGTTTATGTTTCTTCCTTTATTTATACCTATGTGTACCCATGGAGCTTATTTTCATCTTATTATTCACATTGCGTATAATTTGTTGGCTGTCAAATCTAAAAGCGATGATGCAAAAGAAATCGGATATAATTGTCAAGGGAAATAACTGAGTAAGAGAATTTGACATATTTGTCATTCGGAAACTCGGACTTGTAGGTTGGCTGCTAATAAGCGGTGCTAGAGTAAAAATATACTTCATAAAAAACGTCTAAATTTATTTTGGTTTTGAAATGTGTCCTCTTGTTAATGTAAATCTTCATTATTTCACACGTAACGTTTCAAACTGACCACAATATTAAACGGTTACCCGAACTGTGTTGGCCACTGGCTTATAGTATAACTTTTTGGCTACCATTTAGAGCACAAAGAGCCAATTCCCAGCAGCGGATCCCCCTTAAAGCCACTTCAGGGTTTCATCAAGATAATGACGTAGTATTTTGTTCCTCAAGTCCATTATATAGATCGCTCAATACATTGTATACATTCCATTCTGTAGGTGGAACTCCGTGAAGGAACTTTTTGTTCACCATCAGTGTAAAACAAAGCATCCTTTTAAGGCAAATTTATTTCACGTTGAAGTACATGTATTTTATACATTTCATTAAAAAATATAAGCAAAAGAATTGGGGGTCATCATTTTGCTTCAGAGCAAAAATAATCTAAAAACAAACAAACAAGAAGCGCCGTGGAGCGAGCCCTCACCTTTTTTCGAAGATTAAAACGAGTAAAATTAAATATTTTAATAATTAATAATGCCAGGGGATTGCCCCTTGATCTACACTTGAATATTGCAGAGACTGAGTCGAGTTGCCATGATTATGGAATTTTAAATAAATCATGGACATTTTATATACAAGTCATTTTTGGTTACATGCAGAGGGAAATAAAATAGTGAACGAGGTTAACAAGCACATATGTGAATACATTGTGCAATGAACAATGTTAATCTCTCACATTCATCACATACATTTGCCATCTTTACATGTCAAGAATATGTCACAAAATACAAGTGAGAAACTACAAAGTAACATGAACTGCAAACCAATGACTGACACCATGAAATTACACATTAACTGTGAATGTGTATAAAATACACTTCTCCATAAAATTCAAATGAGAAATTACTGTTTGAATAAAACAATCGGCAACTCTAAAAATCTATTTGTGACAAAAATTATTATGACATAATGTCACCACTACTGAGAACATTGTATCAGTGTTGTACATGACAAACCCATTTTGTTAAATTCTATTTTTCATTTACAATGCAGTAGACCTTGGTCCCAGTTTTAGTTGTGACAAAATATAAATTCATTGTGGTCATTGTGTCAAAACTGTTTGAAAATAAAGTTAATTTATTGAAATTATTATTGTATAGAAACAATCGACAAATTCTTATCCTGGTAAACTTTCTGCAAATCAACTGAAATTATATTTATTAACCTAGATGATAAACAGTGCAAGCGAAAATAAAGTGCTTGGACAAGCCTTTTCAGCCATTTTGAAGTTTCCAAGGCCTATTACTCTGACACACAAAAATGAACTCTGAGCAACTTTTGATAAAAAGGCTGGGTCATGTAACACTCGAAATGTGCTTATGATCCCATTGGCTGTTAAAAATATGCTCTTCAAAACCTCCGGAAATCTAAAAATGATTGAATCTAATTTTTAACAATGTAGAATAGTAACGATGACTTCATCATGATGACATAATAGATACATACTAAGAATAAAGCCTTAAGCCAGAGAAAAAATATTTTAGATTCTCATCCCAGCCCGCCCGTCAAATAAAAAAAAATAAACATGCCATTCAGCCCCATTTTTCTTCTTCAAAATACGGATGAGTATCAAAACATATTTTCCTCTGGCCTTTTGCTGCAATCCACTGTAAGATATAAAATAACCTCATATGCAGTGAACCATTGGCTTACAGAGACATGCTTGGACACCTTGACACTATGTACAAAATGTACTAGCACTTTGAACACTTATTATTGTTTCAGTGTGCAATCTGTCGTTATCCAACTGTGTAATGTGCTTTTTATTTAATTCCACTTCAGAGAATTCAAACACTTGTGGCTTTTGATTGAATTAATACAGTCTATCATCTTCAGTTCCCGTCTCATAGTAATGTTGAACACTTCGACATTTTCTTAGGAGTTGGCCTTGCTCCTCTGTTAAACGCTGAAAGTTCCTGGCTGAAATGCAAGAGAGGATTTAAGCTGGACAAAAGATAAAGGTTAAATAACATGAATAAATCACCAAGCCAGGAATATCGTTACACTTTAAATCATATATATAACTACCAATGTTATGAGCAACAGAAGAGTTCGAAGATATGTGCAAACTGGTTTGAGGAAATTGGAACTAGAGCTTGAAACTCTAAATGATCATGTGAATGTTGGTCTCACCATTCCACAAGTGGATTAAAAAATCACAAAATCGGCAAAAATGTATAACATTTCATGATTGCAACATCATTTGTGAGATATAAAATATTTGCCTCATGTACACAACTTTAAGTTGTATACAAGCATTCAGAGGTAGAATTTTAACAAACAGCAACACACCAATTTTAGAAAGCTTTTTGCATACTTTAGGAGGTAAAAAAAACTCATAGAGACTTGTCTTTAGAAAGCCTTTAAAACAAATATGATTGCATTTGAGCTGTGTTGTCTAAACAATGGTCAATCTCACGATTAATACAATTATGGAAAACAAGTATCAAATTTGTCCAAGATTTTGTCAAGGAAAAAATTATGACCAGATTTATCAAGACAGTGCCAAAATGTTCTCTTGAGTATAACAGGGCTTTTTTAAGTGACCTAACAAGTTAGTTTTTCGACAAAAGATGACCCAGTGCACACTGATGTGCTTCATTTCAACACCCACATTTCATCAGTAACTGGAAGCATACTTTGTCTATATAACAGACAGCAACATTGCTGCAAATCTATTGGATCATAAATAAAACTCTTTTTTTTAAGCGAACACTTTTAATGAGAAACAAGAGAAGTCTACATCTGCAAGCAACATACAAACATGAATTTACCTTCAGGCAGCCCTTCAGCATGTTCAGAGATGACAGTGGATGGGGCAACTGTACCATTGTTCCCTGTGGCATCTGAAACACACAGTTAAGTTGAATGTTAACTGCTACAATATTATGAAAGCTTACTGGTATTCAGGTACAAAATTAACACATGCAATTATTAACTTACTGGATACATAAATTATAAATGTTACAAAAATTATTAGATCTAAATGTATTAATCAAGAAGTGCTGTCATTTTGGGCAACAATAAATCAAGGTGAACAAACATCTGCGGTTAAACTTCAACACACACAATTCATTACACACTTTTAGCATACATCATGAGGTACTAAAGTCAATGCATGTCTAGGTGCAACATTAAAAAGTATGTACCTATTTACAGATAAAATGCTCAATTAAGCCTGCAGTTTACCAAGATAAGCATGGTCCACTTCTGATCTTCTGTTGATGCACCAAGAGCATCTTGAGATGGTTCCGAGATCTCTGTTGTTTCTGCAACTGTATAATCGTCTTAACAGCATCTGAAATGCATTGAAAGTGTTTCAAACTGCAACATTCTCGGTTCAGTCTATATTATATACCTGTGTTATAGAGGGTTGGGTTGAAGTCATGGGCAAACAGAACTGTAATAGCATTAAATAGTCATTCTAAAAAACTGGCGCCAGTTTTCTAGTAATTTTGGAAATCTCTCTCTATATATAAATATTGTTGAATAATGAACACCATATTTCCAAACAACATTATGATGCAGAATACCATAAAAAGTTAAATTACAAGTGCAGAGCTCCTGATAATTCTGTAGGGTTAATGGTACTGTTTGCTGACCATTTTGGACCAAGCATATTGTTCACTTGTGGTTGAAATTAGCACAAGCCTACAAGCGCCGCACTCGTAAAATACGTTCCGGGCTGGCTTAGATCCTGGGTTTTATACAGCAGGGCTTGTTTAAAATTGTATTGCCAAGCAGAAGTATAAGAATTCTGGTTTCCTCATTCAAAAGATAAGGTTTTAATGCAAAAAGTTATTTTACTCTACTGGTGTTTGGGTGTAAAAGATATTAAAATACAAGGAATAATAATGTGCATACTTTTTGTGTTGTTTGTTCTTTATTTTAACTTGTATTTAGGAGGGAAAATTCAAGAATGTATTTATGGCATTATACGATTAAAAAAATCAGCTTTGTCAACTCCTGGTTGTGAAAGAAATGGGAAATATGAATTTTGTTGCTCCCGCTCCTTGCTTCAACTTTTCTTGGTCACAATCGAACAAATAAACAAATATTTGGTGTGGCCTAAAGTTCATACATTACCCATAAAAGTACAGTGCATTTATTCCTGAAATTGTTTGAGCTCATAAATGCCTTACTTTTGCTTCTTCCTTCCTGCTTGAATGCAATATGTCTCTCGCAGAGAATATATCCTCCAAATATTTTCCGCAGATGCCTCTCACTCTGATCAACCATATCCTGTAGCTGCTCCTGGGTCAAATCTTGAACATTGCTGCAAAAAGAAATGTACAAAAATAGAAAAACATGTCCTGCAAACAATTGCTTAAGATTACTAAGTATGCTTACGGTACATAGCATTGTTTTATATACCGGATAGGTAAAGTTTAGCACAAGTCACCTATAGCTGATGTAGAAGTGTTTCACAACTCCATGGAAAGGTGTCTGTTGTAGCCCTTTCCATTGGCGAAGCAGTCACCAGTGTTTTTATTGTTTATAGTAGTACATGAAAGAAACCAACATTATTCATAATATGTGCACTGAACACATCCTTAATCAATAAAATGAAATGACAAAACAAGATTCCTTGAGAGCAAGGTTAATTATCTAGTCTATGTGCAGGTATCTCACTCAAACAGTTGTGGGTTCATTCTGTATCAGGGATACATGTAATGATGTATGTCTTTCTGACAAGCTTTTAAAACAGACACATTCAGGTTTGACCGGTGAAGGAAACAAGACCTTTCCGGTTACCTTATACATTTAATCTCGATCTTGAATTCCATTATTTTTTCTCCATGGTCATTTCACTTTTACAGAATCAACTTCATCATTCTCTTCAGATATTGCCTGGTTTTCATTCCCTTTGTTCATTATGAAATGATTATCAATGTTTCAACCAAGAAAATATGCTAATATGTTAACAAGAGGGCCATGATTGCCCAAAGAGTTGTAACTTTATTTGAAGATTTTTCACTCCCCCGCTGACCAGGCACCATGGTGATATTTTCTTTGAAAAACAGACATGCTAAAACTGATAGGATTGTATGTACACAAACATGTCCAGTGCTCCAGCTAGCCCGTTTTTCAATGGCGCAGCGCCCGTGCCCCTTTTCTAACCGCCCTGCCCCTTTTTTGAGTAGTGCCCTTTTCACAAATGCTTTAATAGCATCAATTATCCCGTTAGTGCTCTTTTTACTATTGAAATCATTGTAAAAGATTGGCAGCCCTTAATCCGCTGTCATAATTGAGGCAAATTACGTAATACTTATGACAATTCAGTGTTCCCGCTAGGTGTCACCATGCCCACATTGACTGCTTAAAATATGCCGCACTGCCCTTTCATCTTCTCATGTGCCTTGTCCAGGTCATATGACAGCTAATTGTGTATATGTGTAGTGAGCAGACGACCCGTGTATTCATAATCAGTCATCTTTTAATCCAATAATTAAGAAGAGCCAAATAGGGAAACATCTGCAGGAGGCGGAGCTATTGAATATCAGCCAATCAGAATATACATTGAGAATTCGTCCATTCAATGATGAAAGTTCGTAAAATGCGATAGAAAATGCGAAGGGATGGTGAAAAATGTTGTCAAGCACAATTAAATCTTTTAAAATAATTGTTAATTATATTGTACAGACGAGACTGTCATTTAAACATTGTTGATTTGAAGCAGACGGTCACTGCCGAATTAAACATAACAAAGGTGGCGCTAACATAATCAAATACGTCACTTTTTCAGTAAATGTTTTGAAAGCTTAATTGTAAAATATTCATGATGAAAATTTCTTTGTTTCCTACAAATATATGTTGATGCGTTATGTAGCTTTTACCTATCATGGATACGATCATGTCAAAAATCGCCCAAACCGCCATTTTGTCAGAACGAATTTCGGAGTTATTTATCAATGTTCTATGTTTTATAAGTGATTTTTTAAGCAAGGGCAGTGATTTTTATTGTCATTTTATTCTAAAACATTCGCATATTAAACATTATTTTACCAAAGACAATTAAAGAACAGCCAGGCTGAATGTAACATTCGTACCCAATCCAGAACGTACCAAACTAAGATTCGTCCCCTACATATTTGTTTTTTTGTGTATTTATTAAAATTTTATTTGATTGCTTCAAATGTTTAACTGTCTTTGTTTTTTTCTTCATTTTACATGTGTTTTTTTGAGAAATATGTGACATTGCACTAAAGAAGATTCCAGACAAGTACAATCGTACTACCACAGACAAAAAGACAAATTTTAATTTTGATATTCAAATACACCCTTCTAAATTTTGAGAAATAAACACCATTTTGTTCAAGTCTGGAAATCATGGAAAATGATTTAAATTGAGTATGGTATGAAAACAAAACAAATTCTAGGGGAAGACCCCCCCCCTAAAAATACACAACAACAACAACAAACAATAACTTGTGACAGGGGTGGACCCCTCCCCCAATTGCCCCTACACGACTCATGTAGCTTGCCCTTTTCAAAACTCCACCCTGCCCTTTTCAAATCCTGGCTGGAGCACTGTATGTCAGATGTCCTAAAATCAATTTTAAGTTACATACAAACATTCTGAGGTACAAGTTGAACACACAACAAGTGAGCAATACACAAATCTTGAGAAGCTTTTAGCATACTTTGTGAGGTAATCAAACCGCAGTATAGCTGATGGTATTTTAAAATTTATAACATTTTGTAAGGAACACACACACACACAAACACACACATTCCGAGGTATATCTTAATAAGCATTGTGTCTACTTTATGAGGTACCTTTTGACAGAAAAAGTCTTTCAGTTATGAACATGAACAGACTGTGATCACCAGCGACAAATAATTACTCAAAGAAAGTTGGTTTCGTATTCAATTTACCTTGAGGCGGCCCTTCAGCATGTTCAGAGACAACTGTGGATGGTAAACTATCCCTCTGATTTCTACAGCATCTGAAACACAAATTTGAGTTGAATGTAAACTGTTACAAACTCATTAAAGCTTAAAACTTCACAAAAATATACTGATATTCAGGTATAAACAAGAGCTGTCACAGTATGTGACGAATGCCCCCGAATGTGATATTGACCTACGAACAAGGTCAGACAGTACATGAAAAGTTATACATATGGCAAGTTATTTTAAATTGCCTCTGAACATAAAAAAATACCACCCATACTTGACAACCTACACTGTTATGTCCTTATATTCAGAATTCCCTTGTGAATAAACACTTGTGACTCTTTCACCTCAGAGGTAGGGACACGGGTCTTGCACACGACACGTCGTCTTCGTATGTGGAACACATGTAGCAAGTGATTTTAAAATCTGTCCATACAAGGGAAAGTAACAGCCCGGACACGACAACCTATACTCTATGTCCTTATATGCAGCACTCCATTGTGAATAATCACTAAGTATGACCTTGACCTTTGAGGTAGGGACACGGGTCTTGCACGCGACATGTCGTCTTGGTATGTGGAACACATGTGGCAAGTTATTTTAAAATCTGTCCATACAAGGGAAAGTTACAGCCCGGACACGACAACCTATACTCTATGTCCTTATATGCAGCACTCCATTGTGAATAAACACTAAGTGTGACCTTGACCTTTGAGGTAGGGACACGGGTCTTGCACGCGACATGTCGTCTTGGTATGTTGAACACATGTGGCAAGTTATTTTAAAATCTGTCCATACAAGAGAAAGTTACAGCCCAGACACGGCAACCTATACTCTATTTCCTTATATGCAGCACTCCATTGTGAATAAACACTAAGTGTGACCTTGACCTTTGAGGTAGGGACACGGGTCTTGCACGTGACACGTTGTCTTGGTATGTTGAACACATGTGGCAAGTTATTTTAAAATCTGTCCATACAAGAGAAAGTTACAGCCCGAACACGACAACCTATACTCTATGTCCTTATATGCAGCACTCCATTGTGAATAAACACTAAGTGTGACCTTGACTTTTGAGGTAGGGACACGAGTCTTGCACGCCACACGTCGTCTTGGTATGTGGAACACATGTGGCAAGTTATTTTAAAATCTGTCCATACAAGGGAAAGTTACGGAGCCGGACGGACGGACAGACAGACTGACGATGCAATTTAATATGCCCACCTTCGGGGGGCATAAAAATAACACATGCAATTATAAACTAACTAGATGCTTACATCACTAAATAACAAACATACAATATCTGGATGTATAAATCAACAATTGTTTGTTGTTCTGAGAAATAATGTCCCTGAGGTGACACCAAATAAGTGACAAAATAACCCAGACTCTATGAATCTAATAATTTAAGAACAAGAATAAGTTTTACTAAATAAAGCTTAAAAAACATTCTGAGGTTTAACTTCAACACACACATTCCATTACAAACTTTTAGTATACATCATGAGGTACTTTAAAGACTGTGCTGGTCTAGGTGCAACAGAAAAAAGAATGTACCTGTTTCAGTCATAAGCTCAATTAATGTCAGGATGGCTCAGAGGTAGAGTGTCCTCCTCACAACCAAGAGGTGAGCACTAGGTTTGATTCCCGCTCAGAAAATGTTCTAGTTTCCACTCATATGTACACTGTCTTAATACTGAATTTGACTAAGGAAACCGACTGGAGTGTGTTTAAAATTAGCTGTTAGCTTTACACAATCGGGCTTAAATAAAGTAGTATAAACTAATGAGCACTCAAGTTTACCATGATAAGCATGTTCCAAGACTTCTGCTGATTCACTGAGGGCATCTTCAGATGTTTCTGTGACCTCTGTAGTATCTACAGCTGTATGACCATCTTTAACAGCATCTGAAATGTATCAAAATTCTATACCACGCGCACATCTGCCATGTCACAATGCCGTGAGATAGTATTTAAAGTATTTGTCTTATGTTCACAAACATAGGTTTCAGGAGATGTAAGTTTAGTTTTAAGTTACCATACAAGCACTCAGAGCTACAATTTTGACAAACAGTAACACACCATTAGTTTCAAGCTGTTGGCATATTCTGTGAGGTAATAAAACATAGAAATATGTCTTTTGAAAACTTTCAAATGAAGTATGATTGAATTACATCTGTATGGTTTAAACATCTGCCAATCTGATGATCAATTCAATTATGTTAAACAAGTATAAGAGTTGTCCAAGAATTTGTACAGGGAAGCAATCTCACCATGTTTAAGAAAGGTAAAAAAAATGGTTAAGACAGTATAAATAGGCTATTTCTTATGTGACCTAACAATTAAGTTTTCTGACACAAGATGACCCAATTCACACAGAGGTTCTTCATTTCAACACACACATTTCACCAATATTTTTACGCATACTTTGTCCAAATACATGTTAAAGAGTATAATAAGCCTGATTTTAATAGATGACAAGATATCTAACATTTGTAAGCAACACACACACACACACACATATTCCATGTTCATCTTTACAAGCATTATGTCTACTTTATGAGGTACCTCATCACAGAAAAATAGTCTTAAGTAATAAACATCAACAGATTGTGGTCACCAGCGAGAAATAACTATGTAAAGAAAGTTGGTTTTTGTATTCAATTTACCTTGAGGCGGCCCTTCAGCATGTTCAGAGACAACTGTGGATGGGGCAACTGTCCCACTGTTCCCTACAGCATCTGAAACACACAGTTGAGTTGATTGTATTCTGTTACAAACTCATTAAAGCTAAAAGCTTCACACATATAAACTGGTATTCAGGTACAAAAATAACACAAGCAATTATTAACTAACTAGATGCTTACATCGCCAAATTACGAACATACAAGATCTAGATGTATAAATCAGCATGTGTTTGTCATTCCGAGAAACAATGTCCCCCAAGGTGACACCCAATGAGTGATTAAATAACCCAGACTGAATAAATCTGTTGATTGAGAACAAGCATAAGTTTAACTGAATTAAGCTTAACAAACTTTCTGAGGTTTGACTCCAACACACACACACACACACACACACACACAATTCATTACAAACTTTTAGCATACATCATGAGGTACTTTAAAGTCGATGCTTGTCTAGATGCAACAGAAACATGTATGTACCTGTTTCAGATCATAAACACAATTAATGTAAGGATGGCTCAGAGTTATAGTGTCCGCCTCGCAGCCAAGAGGTGCTAGGTTTGATCCCCAGTGAGGAAAATTTTCTAGTTTCCTCTCATATTTACACTCAGTACTGGTGAGTTTGACCAAGGAAACCGACTGGAGTGTGTTTAAAATAAGCTGTTAGCTTTTACACAATCAGGCTTAAATCAATTAGTATGAACTAATTAGCACTCAAGTTTACCATGATAAGCATGTTCCAAGACTTCTGCTGATTCACTGAGGGCATCTTCAGATGTTTCTGTGACCTCTGTAGTATCTGCAGCTGTATGACCATCTTTAACAGCATCTGAAATGTATCAAAATTCTATACCACGCGCACATCTGCCATGTCACAATGCCATGAGAAGTATTTGTCTTATGTTCAAAGACAGGGTTTCAGGAGTTGTAAGGTCATTTTAAAATTTTAAGTTATATACAGTCATTTATCACACAGCAACACACCATTATTAAAAACTTTTGGCATACTTTGTGAGGTAATAAAACATAGACAAGTGTGACCTGGATCTTTTACAAAGGGAAACAGGTCTTAAAGGCTGTCTTTATGTGGTTTACAGATGTGCAAAGTTATTTTAAAATCTGTCCAAACATCAAAAGGTTACAGCCTGGATATGACCACCTATACTCAATGTACGGTATGTATATTGAACAATCTATAATGATCAAACACAAAGTGTGACTTTGACCCTGGAGGTAAGAACACAAACCTTGCACGTAACACATGCCTAAAGTATACTAAACATGTGTGCCAAATAATTTCAAAATTTCCATACATGTGAAAGATAGAGTTCGGACATGAACAGATATACTCTATGTCATTAAACGCAGCATTCCATAGAAATCAAACCATAAGTGTGACCTTTGAGGTAGGGACACGGGTCCTGCAAGTGGAATGTCATCTTTGTATGCAAAACAGCAAGTTACTTTGAGAACTGTCTATACATGAAGAGGATACAGTCCGGGTTATATAGTGTAATTTTGACTTTGGAGGTAAGGACATCGGCCTTGCACACAACATAACGTCTTTGTATGCATAACACATTTGCAAAAGTATTTTAAAATCAGTCCATAGATGACTTCATAACAGTCCAGACACAACTGGGAGGGACAAAGGACACACGTATGATTTTAATTAGCCCAATTGGGATTCATAATCATTTATGAGATATCATAAAAGTATCTGTCTTCAGCACACAACCATGTATATCAAGCACCATAAAATCATTTTACAATTTAAAATTATGACAAACCTTCTGAGGTACAATTCTAACACACTAAGGATAAATGAGCTGGAGGTAATTTTACATAATGATGAACTGCAGTATAGATGATTGTGTGGTCTTGACAAAGGCCAATCACATAATGAATTAATTATGGAAAAAACTATTCATTTCAACAGTTTTAAGATTCCCACAAACGTTCTGATGAACAACTTTTAAACACAAAATTCTAACAAACAAAAAAACAAGACACAGACTGAAAAAGTAAAAAAACTATTGAGATTTTTTTATTACTTTGTGGATTTTTACGGCAATAGTAGGACAGGGCTTTCCGTAATCTTGTTCAAATGGAGAACAAAATTATGAATATTCAAATGGTTGGGCGGAAAATTAAGTCATATAACTTTTAGATGAAATTGGAAAATAAAATAATGTAAGGCAAATACAGTGTACATGAAATGAGTCAGAGAACATGACATTGCCAGGCTTTTATATATCATATGTCATGTGTAAATTCGAACTATGACAGAAAAAAATTGTCTCTCTGTATTTAATAATACAAAAAGAATTGTTTGCTTTAAATTTTTTAAGGCAATATGATTTTTTTTATTAAACATTAAATCCCATGTACATGCTTCTTAGAAACAGTAAGTACCAAATGTTTTAATAATCAATATTTTTGAACGCTAAAAGACTTTTCATGTACACTGAATATGTAGTTCTCAATTTTGCATATTCAGAAAAACCATGCAAATAACAAAAACAATTAACAAGGAACATCTCGATATTACTGAATTGTTCAAAAACCACAGGCTTGACATCATTTTTCTGCAAAATATTGTATACAAGTTTGTAAATTATGCAGAGACATTGATGTCAACATTATGATTCAACTTACTATCATAAAGTTGCCGATAGTTGTCTGGATTCAAGTTAAGTCCATTTGAATGAAATAGCTTTGATTGTGTGCACCTTGCTAATAAAACAATTTCATTTACAAGGAATTCAATTGATTAAGTCATGTCTGTATCTACACCATAGGCTATGTAATAAATTATAACTTACATTTTAATCAAGACAAAATAGTAGTATATATCCGTAAGTTTTTATAGGTTTTAAAGGGAATAATTCATAAAAACAAGCAATGAAAGAAATAATTCAACACTTAACGAAACTAGAGGTTGAGGTTGTATGATGGTCTATTATTAAAATTTGTGACGTCATAAAGCTCACACCAAATTGGGGTATCAATAGGGGAAATCAATAATACAAATTTTACCCAAGTGAGATGCAATACCCGTCAGACTTTATTTAACATCCAACAGAGTTTGAGTACAATGCATTCAGTATTTTGACTTCAATTAAAAAGAAGAGAAAATTAAAACATTTTATTTACCTTTCGCTTTCTCCAAGGTACATCAGCAACACCATAATCGTACCTCAATTCAGTGTCTTTGCTGATCATTTCAGTTGCATACAGACAGAGTCTTGGTTGATGTCTGTCATCAACAACTTTAACCATTTTGCAATTAGGCTTTGTGTATCGGTCCAAGTCGTTGACCATGCGTGCCAGACACGTGTCTTTTGAGGCATCGATGCTATTAAAACAATTGAAACATAACATTACTACAAAGAAAGGAAATGTATTATGACAAATGTCCCTATGTGTTTAATGTCCCTATGTGTTTAATGTTCCTATGTGTTTTTTTCACCACTTTGGGTGTCATTAGATTTTTTTTTATTTTGTGAACAACAATGCTTCAGTTTAAAATATTGAAACCAAGAAAACTATTGACTTTGATAATGTTTTTTTTGTTTGGAGAATGCACCCGACATGGCTTAATATTTTAAACCACACATATTTTCCAGTCATGGGGAAAATGTATGTTTTTTGCACTGGGAATAGCGCTGAATTTTAACCCAAAATTACCGCCCAGACACGACAAGATATTATGTCAATGCATAGCTTTACAGAATAAAACTTAACTGTAACCATGTAATCTGAGAGAGAGTTTTGGTACGACCACAAGGACATCACACTATCCAGACTTTATCAATGGACAAAAAGACAAGCTAAAAAAGTAGTGTATAAAAGAAAATAAATAGCAATTTATTACTACAAAAATTATAGCTTACACAAAAACTATATATACATACCAGTATTCCTTGTTGTTATGTCTGAAATGGTATTTGAACATTTCATCACCATCAGACTGCTGTTTACATAGTTCTCCTCTGTACTCGAGAATAAACTGCCCCTTCAAGAGCTCTTGCCTAGCAAACACTCCATTACCTGGAACCAGTAAATAGTGTTTTAGCCAGGAATTAAAAAGGGCAGGGTGGGCCAAAAACATGGTGCTTTCTTAAATGGGAAAACAATGCATTGTATTGATATCAAAGTACATGCATGTTCATGCACACATTGTAGTAATATCCCAGACAATGCGAATGTCCGTCAGACAGTGGATATGTCCGGTATATTTCCATTTTGACCGACGGAACTTTTGTTTTGGTCGGTCACAATGTCCGGTGAAAAATTACAGTCAGCACCGTTTAATTTTCGGAAAATTTACTTTCAGTTTCTAAATAAATGGTAAGAGTTATTTGTAACTATTATATCATGACTATTCAGCCTGTTAATCCGTGTATCACTATTTGTAAACCCCGTTTTGCACATGTTTCCGTAAAAGCCGAAAAAAAACACGTAAGGTTACGATTTCAGTTCGTACTCTACTACTTTTTAATAGACGGAATTTTACGGAAATGTTCGGACCTTGCTAAATTCCGTATGTATTTTTTTCGGCAAAGTGGTTCCCGGCAATCGTGTTAATTTAAATATGATGAATATACCGAGCTGAAACTCTTTCCGCTCTGTTTAACATTGCCAATAACAAGAACTCTACTTTTGTTGTGTCTGAGTTTGAATTGTAGTAAAATTCGTTATATTTTTTAACTGTACTGTATCTTTAATTTAAAGATGAATTAAAAGAGTAAGATCTGGCTGCTCCATGGGTAGACGAACCGGATATGAGTTTTTTTGGGAGGAAAAAATAATGACTTAAGATCCGAAATATTGATTTTTTTGACCTGATGTTTAGCTTCTTTTTTGTAATTTATAATCGTACACATCTAACCAAGTAGATCTAAACCTGCTATAATGGGGAGTTACAAAACTTATTTAAAAAGAGGCTTAAAATCAAGGTTTAGGCTGATGTAACTGAATACTGTTTGTAACATTGCGACAGGTAAAAATTTGGTGCGACAGGTAAACTTTCAGTGTTTACCTGTCGCAATGTCCTGTGAAGAAAAAAAAGTTTTCGCGTTGTCTGATATCCCGACCGATTGCTCTTAATTCTTCTTTCTTGTTCATTTTCACTTCAGACACTTTCTTTACCATCTCGGGTTGTTATCACCAGGGCTCTCACAAGGCTGAATTTTTGGGGAGAAGTCACTTCTCCCACCAGTCAAATTAGGGAGAAGTGGGGGGACTTTAAGGAGAAGAGATACTTATCGTAAAACCTGAGATAAATATTGTGCCATGCCACCAAATTTTAAATTCACATTTACTTTGATTGCTTTTTCTAGATGGAATGTTAAAAAAGTGTTCTTTTTTGGCCTATCAAAAGTGTACTTGTCTAGAGTCTCCTTTTTGCAATGTATAGTTTACCTCCAAAAAAAAACAAAGACAAAAAAAATTGACAGCAAAAAACAACAAATAAAGGGCAATATTTATATATCCAGTAGTTTTTAAGTTATACTCCAGACAAGGTAAATTGCAACGGACCGACCGACAAACCGACCACAGGGTGACTCCAATATACCCCCTTCAAACTTCGTTTGTCGGGGGTATAAAAATGCGAGTGAAAACTCTTGAAAAAGAGCAACTTTCAATTTGTTTACTTTCCATTTCTTGTAAACACACAAAATGATGACGTATACACAACTCACACGTTGTAGACTGTTATTTCGTGCTCAGATTCTAGACGGCAGTATTTGACTTATATCAATTTTGAGGCACAGTCCATCATCATGAAAAGCAATAATATTTTTAAAGTTTTTTATGCATTGATATTTAATATCTACGAAGGCCGATGGTGATGATCAAACTAATCCGACATAGCAGCCAAAATTAACAAACTGTCCAAAGAAACTGTTACTCAATGGGAGACGAAACTCCACCTAGAATTAGACTTCTATACAGACAATGATGAGAACATCGGCAAGATATTTTGTGCAGACTGCATATCAGACCTACTCAAAACATTTTTTGTTTTTACAAACCTTATGCTTTGATTATGACACAGAAAACATTGTTGTTGTTTTTAAGTACATACATTTTTCTAACAAACACAAAGGGGTGAGCAGTATTTTTTTCTAAATTCAATTCCCTGACTAAGTCCACAAATATGCTGCTAATGTATCACGACAAAATCATACCTATGTATTGATCGATAAACTGCATATAGCACAAATTCAGCTCAATTTCAGCCGTGTTTGTCTGAAGGTAGTTTTGGTTGGCTTTTTTCTGCAAGGGCGTTGATTCTGGCCAAAAACATCTGCAATTGCAATAAAATGAGGCTGGAACAATGACAACATATCAACAACAGTCTGATGTAAACAGCCACCAGTCTGCGAAATAACTTTTCAGATGAACTTGCCCTTTCGGGCATCTCCCTGGCAATTTTAACTTGCCCTGACCAATTTTCACTTGCCCGAATATATTTCAAATAAAATATAAGCAAAGATCACATCAGAGTTGTCTTTGAAACGGCTTTCAATTTTATACGCATAGTTATAAGCGTCTATTGATTCGGACTGCGGAGTAAGTGTACCAGTCGATACAGACCGCGTAAAACGTCATCAAATTTAGCGACTTTTACAAAGTCGAGTAATACGTCATCAAATTTAGAGTATTTACTTTGTTTGTTGATTTTCGGATAAACGATTTCGTTCTCTTTTTTCACTTGCCCGATCGGGCAAGCAAATACGATTTTTTACTTGCCCGGCGGGATTTTTACTTGCCCCGGGCATCGGGCACATGGGTTATTTCGCAGACTGAGCCACTATTCAATCCACTTACTTCTCGCGCCAGTTAATGACATAACCATCTGGGTTTACACAAATGACATGCTTAATCAATGCTGTGTATCAAAGTGTTTCATCTAGGCTTTTTAGCATAGCTCCCAATACTGCCCTGTGTGATTGGTGCTTTATGAGCAGACAATGTGTTTGCATAATTAGACCCTAGCTTATCTCATTATCAAATAAGTAAGTCATAATGAATCAATGTAGTCTAAATAATTTCGTGAATCTACTTTTCCCATAAACATATTAACTAGATGTTGTCAAAACAGCATGCATTTAAAAAAAATGGGCAAAAGTTACTTATGAAGGTTTTCTGAAGTCAGTCTGTGAAATAGCATTTTTAACCAAAGGCCACTTGGACAAAATCCATATATCATAAGGCCTGAAAGTTCCAAAAGAAATGAGGAGTACATGGATGTGTACTGAGTCCTATCTCGATCTGCTATTACTGTGGCAGTCATTGAAATTAGACTTTCGGATGAACAAGTCCGAATTCTTATACTATTGCATGGAATCATGTTTTTGAACAAGCCCTGCTATATAAAATTCAGAATTTGAGCAAGCCTGGAAGACATTTTACCAGTGCAGGGCTTGCGGGCTTGTGCTAATTTCGACCACTGCTGTGGAAAATATGAAAAAGAAACACATGCTCTCATTCTTCCGATATTTCGACATCTTCTGAAATGGATGGGTCTTTTTACAATCAATAATAGGATCGTTTTTATTTGAAAATAAACAATTGTGTTACAGCCATTTAAATTTCAAAGATTAACAGAAAGACAAATTTGAAAACATGGTTTGGCAGCCTTTTAACATCTTACTTTTGCTTTCACATTACGATAAAGATCGGTGAAAGCTTATAGTTTCCATTTAACTGTATTAGTATTATGCAATAATATACTTATATTCTATATTTCACACCTGAATTCATCCTTTTTAAAACAAAGGCAATAAATTTAATCAGATCAGTTATGCAATAAAACTTTAATACTCCAACAATGACTGTAAAAATGACTTCTGACTTAAACAACATGCACATGTTGCCGCACATTTAAGACCATGATTTAGGAAATAAATTGATATTAATTTTTGTTTTACTCAAATCTGGGGCATTTATTCTGTTGATGTTTGTGTTGTCAATGTATATATATACAAATCATACTGCATCGATTGTGGCTGCACATGCAGATTCTTGCCTAGTCTAAAATAATAGACATGTTATATGGGATTCTTCCGATCCATAACTTATATACGGGTTTGTGCAAAAACAGGGGGGGTTTGAAAAATATTGAAATTGTATTTAGAGAAGCATTTTAGGTTTGAAATAGATAATAAAGGTTTATATTCATATTTTACAGTGCAAATTGTGCAAAGATATTTTGCACAAAACAAGCATTAGATGCATTTAAACAAAGGATTTACCTTTCCAACAAAACGAAACTTGACCGACACAGACAACAATTGTACCAAGCTTAAAACTTGACCATCTTCGGCAAGCTTCGAGAAAGACCTCTTATATACAACCGTTACAACTCGGCCATGGCTGAAGTGTTCCAATTGTTGTTAAACTGTGAACCGCAGCCTTGCAGGTGTCATTCATGTATTGTATATTGTTATGTTTTGACAGTATGAAATGAAGAAACATGCATCAAACTCATAATAATTTGTTGGATATTTGTTTTTTTTGTGTACGGAACTATTATTTAAGTAACATTATCTGGTAATATTTCTTGTTTTTAAGATATTTTATAGATGCAATCGGAATAACTACCCACATTCGATACAAAATAACTTGTACGTGAATGATTTGCCATATCAAAAATCGTAAAATATATCACTGTCAATGTATAATTATAGTGGTCAATATTAAATATTGACCACTATAATTATACATTGACAGATACTGTCAATGTATAATTATAGTGGTCAATATAAGCACAAGCCCTGCACTGGTAAAATGTCTTTCGGGCTAGTCTAAAATAATAGACGTGTCAAAAGGGATTCTTCCAATCCCTAACGTCTAAACGGGAATGTGCCAAAAACGGGGGTGTTTTAAAAATATTGAAATTGTTTTAAGTAAAGAATTTTATGGTTGAAATTGATCATAAAGAGTTAAATTCATATTTTGCCATGTAAGTGAAATATTATTTTGCACTAAACAAGCATTTAATGCATTAAAACAAGTTGTTTACCTTTCCAATAAAATGAAAGTTGACTGACACAGATAACAATTATGCGAAGGGGAATAACTTGATACAATCGTAATAACTCGGCCTCCTACGACAAAACTTCGAGATAGACCTCGTTATACAATCGTAACAAGTTGGCCATGGCCGAAATGTTCCGAGCGATTTAAAACTGTGCCCTGAAGCCTTGCAGGTGCCCTTCATGTATATATCGTTATGTTTTGACAGAATGAAATGAAGAAAAGCCGTCAAACTCATAATTACAAGTTGGATATTTTTTTTGTATGCGTACGGAACTAATATAAAATAACATTATCTGGTAATATTTCTTGTTATTATATTGTATAGACGCTATATGCTTTAACCCGGAATCCTGATCGGAACAACTACCCACTTTTGATACTAAACAATTTGTACGTGAAGGATTTGCCATATCAAAAATCTAAAAAAAATCTGTCAACGTACAATTATTTGGACTACTTTCGGGCTTGCTCAAATTCTGAATTTTAAATAGCAGTGCTTGTTAAAAAATTTGATGCCAAGCAAAACTATAAGAATTCAAAAGTATAATTTTCACGACTGCTAATTCTTGCCTACTGGTAAACCACAAAATGTCAGTTCTTGAGTTCTAACTGCATGATCAGGCACCTCGCATCTGTTGCATGTTTTCGATATTAAGAGAGCCAGTTTTCACACACTATTATCTCCTTTAACCACCACATAAGCACGTACTAAACACCGTTAAAAACCTTACTATAAAGTGTATATATATATATGATATATCATTATACAGTACAGGTATGTGCCATGTGTAGTCATTCTAAAATGACTAATGTCATGTGCTGTGTTACGAAACAGTCTTAAAACAATGGTACAGAACGATGTTGAAGTGTTCTCCGACATCCATTACTTTCCATAACAAGGTATTACAATAGAATTGATACGTACACACTTCAAAATCCAACCAATTTGCAAAAATCCTACAGCAGTAAAACTGTCCGCCATCATTAGAATCGATAATACACAACTTACCTCGGCAAGCCGCCATGTTGTTCCCACACCACGTGAGGTGTCGATGGTAGTGCGCATGCCCAAAGCGCGAATTAAACAGGTGCCCGCGGGGGCGGACTAGGCATGCGCAGCGAAACGGAGAGCCAATGCGCATGCCCGACTTTAAACTTTTTCCGCGCCCTGTTTTCGTATGTCAATGTGTGCAAGCACACTCAAACACACGACACACTATACAACGTTATTTAGAGGTAATCTTCATATTTAACCAGGAGAGTCTGGTGCACATTATAACGCTGTTCAGAGGTTTAAACTTCCGAGGTAACGGGACAATTAACCTCGGAAGTAAATTGTGCCTCGGAAGGTTGCTGTGTACTCATATGATTAACCTCCAAAGGATATAAGCGCAAACGCACACACACACACACACACCATAATGACGCAACAATTATGATATGATCAATTAAAGGGAACTTATAAAACACAATTTAACTACAATTTTATTCATTTGTTTCGGGAACAGCTTTTATTAAAAAGATCTCGACGAAAACTTTATAAATATTCAAACATGAACTTAGTAACTTTGGAATGAAACTTTGCCGACAGCTTTGTTTGGTATTATTGATGAATGAATTACTTTAAAGCTACTGAATTTGATGTTTGTTTCGTGCTTTCAAAGCGCCATATAACGGCTTGAGCATTTCAAGATCTCCTCCCCAACTTCTACGTGCTTTAATGATTAACTTTTATGTTTATTTACATTCAGAACAACGTTAGGGTTAAAAAAAACCCATCTAAGGTCCTTGTCAAATACTATTCGCAACTTTTCATTGGAAACAGCTAAAATAAATTTGTAGTTAATCATAATACATACTTTATCTTTATACATAAATATGTACCAGAAATAGTACTGCGCATATTTGTCAAATATTACATCTGTGCTAAGGAGTAATGATTTCGAGAGTAAACAACTTCATAGATATCTTATTATCTCCCTTCCAAAAATTATATCAAAATATGTTTGCTATTGGTAGCTGATACATTAAAATATAGGAGAAAAACAAACAAAGTAGTTAAATAGGCTTAATAAATTATATGCAAAGTATTTGTATTTATTTATATAATTATGAAGGCAAGGCAGATTAGAAGGATTTTGAAATAACTTAGCACCGTCGCATCGGTCTGCCACCTCAGGCCGTTGCATAAGATTTGAACGCTTCACAATATTGACCGACCGTCAAGTGAAGGGTACCACTTTCAGGAAAGTAAAATTTGTTCACTATTTCAATACTAAATCAGGTAGCAAGGAAAATGTCACCAACTGAATTAACGCTACAGGGTGTGTCAAAAAATTAAATTGTAAAAAATGAACAGACACTGAAAATGGCTTTAAAATGAATTGGAAGATTAATGTAAGAAAGAATGTGTGCACCTCTGTCGTGGCAGAGGAATGCACTGCTTTGAAATCATACATGATTTGACCCTTTCATGTATTATTTCCTAGGGCAAGGCATGCATCGAGTCATCCCGATGATTTGTTTTTTTCCTCTATGATTGGGTTTAGGGGGGATAAATGCATCGGATATCGGATGTTCCGATAGATTTGCCCTTCCCGCTATAGTCTGCCTGGGTTGTGGGGCGGGGGCACCGGGTGTTCCGGGTGTTTTGCCCTTTCTGCTGTGATTTGCTAAAGAAATGCATGAATATAAGGAGATTTAAAACAATCAGACAAGTTATAATAACGCCTCTGTTGACAAAAAGATAGCTTCAATACAAGAGTGGATGTATATGGTCCTATACAAAACCTTCAGAACAAGGATAGAAAAAAGTTGGGCACCCAAATGCTCAAGGGTATACACGCGCTTTTTTGCCGCATTATGGCTTTGCTAACTGCATAACTAGGGGGTAATCACATTATTGAAAGAAGTTTAAAGCCAACGAAAATAATTTAATCCTGGCCCCATCCATTGCACCCAACAACCTCTCCTCCCCCGCCCACCCAAAAAAAAGAAGAAGAAGAGAAATGAAAAGAAAAGTTACTGTGTAACAAAGATAATACAACTAACAGAACAAAGTCGGGTTAGATCCAGTGCAACAGGGACCGATCAGGCTTTTTGTGCGTCACCTTAGTTGGGTTGCACCCACTCTGTTTTGTCAATAACTCCCATTACAGGACGGTAACAAGTAGGCGGAGTTTAACTGTTCAATAACTAGCTGGATAATTTACAACGTATTTCGCTTGAACCGCACATTATTTAGTAAATTTAGTAAATGCTATTTTGAAACCCTCGTCACTCGCGCTAAAGCGTTCGTTGATATTCTCAATAACCCGGGCGATGGGAACTGTGACTAATACAATGGCCTTATTTAATGTGTTCAAGTATGAACAGTCTTCAATTTTGAAAGTGACACTTTCAGTGGGGTAGCTAGACGGTTTTTCGTGTGTACGCATATGTGCAGTTATTGAAGAGTGGGGGCATACTCTCCCTTGAAACAGTTGTTTGGTATGTTGTCTCTGGTGCATTCTGGTATAGATATCGCCAAACGCACGGTAACCAAAACTGTAGTAATTCCGAAAACAGTATCCGATCAATTAACAGATCGCTGTAGCACGTTCGACCAACTGACATGTGCATCTTTCCAAACATTTAATATCGCACAATATATAAATAACGCCTCGGGTGACATTCTGCTCTCGGGTTGACAATATCAATGTCACACATGCTGCTATATGATATTTATTTTATTAAACCGAACACAGTTAAGTACATAAAAAGGTTTTAAAATGTTTTGAATTCATTTAATAAAACAAGTTTAACAAGGTAAACAAAATATAACATAATAAAATAATCATATCTAGAACAAAATTCCACCTTTTATTTTCTGTCGTCTGATGTTTTTGTGTACACATTGAATAGTGATGTCACTACTGTATGTGTATAAGGGAGGCAATCACGTCATGATTTATCCAAAATATTGGAGCAGTTATTTGCCCTTATATGACATTCAAAATGTCACTGCGGTCACATGATCTGACAGTGAATTTTCGTCTGGTCACGTGTCAAAAATGTTGCAAATGTTTCTGTCAAACTATCTCTTTAATGTAGACAAAAGTATATTATAATAATATAAGTTAACGTTTATTTTCGAAAAAAATACAATACAATACCTTTTCACTGCAAGACGAGTATAGTGGAGTTACAACACAATTTATCAGCCCAACGTTTATAAATACTTCCAAAGTTAGAGTATACCAGTAAAACGTTGAAACGAGACACGCATTTCAACAAGACATCCCAACCAGATGACATAAATATTAAACTATCGCAAATTCATTCAAACCATGAATTATTCAATCATGTTAGTAAGAATATGAACGCCTTCACTATTTTTTTCATAATGAAACCATTTAAGAAAATGTTAAATTTAGATTGGACCCTAATTTGGCCGAAATCATAAGAATAAAACAGCTTTGACCTACTTGCTAATCGCCGTCCCCAAGATAAATCACTGACATTGTACAAACAAATTGGAAAAAAAGATAACAACGAAACTGATGCACAAGTACTTGAAAGTTACTTCGTGTATGTTGCAATAGCGAAAGAGCAAAACCGATACATAGTATTAGCCTGACCGGAGCATTATTGTGTCCTTAACTAATTAATTAGTTCGTGAAACTTCTTGCCACGGATCTTTCGTATACGCATGTAAGAACGTGTTTTTAATAATATATTTCTAAATAATACTATATTGAAGTTCAATGTACCATTTCAGTCATAGAACGTTTATTATTATTATTATTATTATTATTATTATTATTATTATTATTTTTATCATTATTATTATTATAAGTAGTAGTGATAGTGTTACTAGTAGTAGTAATAGTAGTAGTAGTAGTAGTAGTAGCAGTAGCAGTAGTAGTAGTAGTAGTAGTAGTAGTAGTAGTAGTAGTAGTAGTAGTAGTAGAAGTAGAAGTAGAAGTAGAAGTAGTAGTAGTAGTAGTAGTAGTAGTAGAAGTAGTAGTAGTAGTAGTAGTAGTAGTAGTAGTAGTAGTAGTAGTAGTAGTAGTAGTAGTAGTAGTAGCAGCAGCAGCAGCAGCAGCAGCAGCAGCAGCAGCAGTAGTAGTAGTAGTAGTAGTAGTAGTAGTAGTAGTAGTAGTAGTAGTTGTAGTAGTAGTAGTAGTATGAGTATTATTATTATTATTGTTGTTTGCAGTATATTTTGTTTTAATCGTGGACACACAAAAATATCTTAAATGGATTGAAATTCCAATGCAGTTAATATTTAGCGGTTTCATCACGTGATCAATACGAATACGCATTTAACTATTTGTCCTTCTATGGGCTTAATCTTAATTCAACAGTGTTTGTTCAAAAGGCCTTTTTTTAAATAAATGTGGAAACGATGCAATAAGAACTATTTGATTTTATTTGAACAGAAAATGAACTCTGGCCATCCTCCAATGATCCGGGATTGGTCCCTTCTTCATTCTATCAGAGTCGTATTGCACATTTCAGGTGTCATTCATCATTATAACAGAACTAAAGAACTTTCAACGGCTTTAATCCTCACTCCTCTGGTACCTCCTTAAGCCGTCAAAATTCTCTTTAGCACCTCAAGGGTGTCCAGTCCATATGCAGCCAATTTGCGGGGGAAGGCCGGGTTAACTCCAAGAAATCAATGAAGAGGGGTAAATAAAGCAACTTGCAATCGCTTGCATTCGACTCACCATGCCAATTAAGGCGCAGTTTACAATTCGTCCACTCAACGATTCAATCAACTAAACATACTCCTTTGCAAACAGTAGGTATTTACGTGATATAAATACTCTTTTTTTCTTTCAACGCTGTTGACATCTTGAAAAAAGCATACAAGCCGTGACCTATTAAGCTCGTGTATGTGAATAAATAACTTGTATGACATTTTGAGCACCAGCCAAACTCGAATACCCTAAAGTCAGGCTCGAGCCCGGAACGCCTAGGTAAGAAGCCAGGGGCGTAGCTAGGCCGTTTCGAAGAATACGCACAATTGTGGTTGAAATGGGCGGAATGCCATAATGGGGGGTCAGGGGGGCTCCGCCCCCTGGAGCTCTCGGTTTTGTCATAGGTCAGAATGATATTGTATAGCAAAATAAATTTATTAGTACAAGATCCTCAACATTTAATCAACGATTAGATCCTACATCCTACATTTTCAGCCAATGAAATTGCAGATAGGCAGTCATTAAGTAGTAGACTTAATCATTACCGCGCGTGTTTAAAGATCCGCCTAATGACAATCTTCCGATACAGATTCCCTGCGTCAGATTCTGCGTTGACGATGTATTGATCAGCCAATGAGGATGTATTCTTAGTCAGTCAGATAACATAAAGTGAATTCTTAATAATAAAGAAGGACCCGTTCGCTACGCTCACTACACCAATCCTTAATATTTAGATTTCACTTCATGTAATCTAACTATTACATATTCAATTAAAAATGCCATGTCTAAAACGGCTTCGTAGGAAATTCAAAAAAGGTTATTGTCTTATATAATGAAAATGCATAGGAACGTTTGCTTCTTTAGCTCATTTAACATTTTCAACACGAAACAAACTTCTATTTCATAGCAAAAAGTCGTTTAAAGGGACTGTACACCAGATTGGCACCAAAAAAAGCTTTTTCTGTAACGAATCTCAGGACAATTATTTAATAAAATGTTTTATTCTTTGATATCATTATTGTAAAAAAATACCATAATGTAAAAAAAAAATCGAGTCGGAGGAAATTGTCAACGATTACTCCATAAAATTACACCGGAAAGAGTAATGCAATACGTCGATTCTTCTTCTGGGCGAAGATGTCTATTGCCCGTTGCGTTTCATTTTCCGGTTCACGGTAAACGTGAAGCAGTCCAAGACCGGCCAAGTGACGACAAATTAGGAGGGGGGGGGGGGGGGCTGTGGTATATAAAAAAGATCTTTCACATTGTAATGTAATGTTACAGAAGGTATACTCCAGAAAAAGTCAAGGTCAATTTCTGTCGTATTCACAAGTATAAACACAAGCTGCAGTGAGCCATTAGTTTTCCGAGTCGTGAACATTCATGAAGCATATTTTTTACCCGCAGTTTATTCGAAAATTTTGAGAAATGGGTCTTGTCAATATCAGTAGAGAATATTAATGTATCTGATATTTAAGATCAAAATATATCATGAATATTAACAGTTAAAACAGACACCTCTATCTTAAATGTGTACTGTATCGTTCTCTTAAATCTATCGAATGCTACGGGGCACCACACACTATGCTTCACAAATAACCAAAACAAAATGTACCATCTTGGGGAGAAAAACTGATAGAAATGTTCTCATTTTTCACCTAAGAGTTTAGTTCATCAGCATTGTCAACTGTTTGAAAATTATCTTTGAACATGTCAAGATGAGGAGGTTCAAGGTTGGCGTTTGATATTTTGAAACTTGCCGCTTTGAAAACATCGTTTGGATATATTCAGTATTTATCGACGATTCATTTATGACTAAACAATAAGGGAAACTACTCACCAGGCCTGTATAACTTGTATAACAGGCCCTGTATAGTGCATGGATAAAAAAGGCGCTCCTTCAGCTAAACGGTAAACGAGGCTCTTACTGAATAATGGGATTTATTTTAGATTTTATTGTTTCACATATTGAAAATAGGCGGTCTGCGAACGCTTCACCCCCCCCCCCCCCTTTACCCTTAAGTTTTTATTGCATTTTGGCGCCAAATATTTTCTGACTTGTGCGACGAATTGTACGCACGGGCGTATTGTGCGTAACGGCAGCTACGCCACTGGAAGCGAGAGCCATAGCCAAAACACTGATCGGACCACCGCACTGTAGTGGCGAATTATAATTGAGCTGATAACCGCAGCCAGTAAGTATGCAACATTTTTGTGTTGTAATCGAAAAAAAACTTGCGGAAAGACGGTAGTCAATTGATATAATGTGTACACAGATAAAACATTTATTGTGTGTTATAAACATACTTACTGTATAGAAAAAAGATAATACACCACGATTCCACGAACAAAATAATTTATTGATATGATTGTTTGACATGACATGCTTTCTTGGGTGAGAAATCAGGTGACTTCAAAGGGGTTCTCACATGGATCATCATGGGTCACCACGGGTCACAACCGATGTTAACAAACAAGTAAGTGACATTTATTTCCTAATAACTTTTTGACAGAAAAGATATGAACATATTTCTTAGCCTATGAAAGAGAACCGGTTTCTGATGAGACTTATAAGTTTATTTTTTTATTATTGATACATTAGTGTGAGGCCCCAAGTAGATTCGTGTTCCAAGGCAATAATCCCATCACGTTGAAGGACATATAACACAAACATGATAGTACTCTGATTAGAGGTACGGTGATTCTTTAACGTGAACCAAAATAATGATATAGCACTGTCAAACGAGACCCCGTTTAACGTGCATGATGGAATATGAACCAGATGTTTGTAAAGAAACAAGATACATCATATGAAGGATGAATAATTCTTTATTGAAACGAGCAAAACGTGAAGAGGGGTTGTCTTTCTTGTACTGCAAATGTCTGAGAATTTAGCAAAGCGCTAACATAGAGATTACAGCTTTAACTTATCAGCCTGATATTTTCGGTATGTATCTGCATTTCTGCATAATTTAAGAAATAAGATAAAGTGTGTACAAATATTGATATAAATATGCATTAAGCTGTGTCAGATAGATGTAATGGTATCTATGGAATTACCCTTTTGGTTTGAAATTACGGTATGTATTACCTTACACCCAGATAATTTGCGTTAAAATAAGCTCAGTATAATTATGATATAGTATGTACACATACAGCACGTATAGCAAGATAGATCACATATAGATCGTTCATTGTTTTAAAAAGAACCAATCACCACTTGAAATAATAAGATGGGCTGATATTGGTTCTAAATTAAAAAAAAAAAAAAAAACGAGTGTAGAATAGGTTCAGCACCAATCCAAAACCAAGTAAAACAAGACCAGGGGTGTTTATAATCCAAATGGAAGTTGCACTGTTTATGGTTCGGTGAAATCACTATTTTTTTTGGAAATACCACCTTATATCATAAGAGGATATCGTCTGATCATCTGAAAGAAAACACGTTTGCATTTTAGTTATTTATCCATATTGGTTTCTTTTTCCTGCAAGTAAAACATCGTATGCTCATTTTAGAACAAAAATGATAGGTAATGTCCGAGGATCTTAGTTTTGTTACACTCTGCTTATCAAGATATTTAAAAAAGTTAAAAAAAAAACTTTTATTGTCATGAATTGCACAGTATTTGTGAATCTGTAAACAATTATATCGAGAAAGTGTAGAAATATTTATGATGTGCTTGATGTACCGCGTATTTTGTTTATTGTCTGGTTATCTCGCGTTTGGCATTTTCAAAAAGTGACTTATTGCTTATATTTTTCTTTTTATTTCCATTTGTTACGGTCAAATACTGTTCGTTAAAGGGACTCACTCATGGTTCGTAAAATGGACATTGTTTTAATTACAAAATAAAGTGTGGCAAATCAGTGTTAAGAAAATACCAAAAGCTGGAACCCTTCAGCAATAGTTGATATTTGCTCAAATATCGTCTTTGAATACCACAATTTTCATAAGCGTTTATAACGCGATTGAAAATTTATAACGGCTGTGGTGTTGCGTGATTGGTTGATTGGCATTATCACGTGATGCTATCAATGTCAACATATCCACCACTTGTGTTGAATTCCAGGTGGCCGTGTGGACTAAGCGGCTGTTTTCAATTTTTTTCTTGACTTAACCGGCGTGGGTTCGAAATACTTTTTAGGCTAAAACTGTAATTTAATTGCAATTTCGATATCATAGATTAAAATAATGATAAAATAAGTGTTTCCAGATGCATAACTGGGAAAACTAATTTTTGGTCCAAAAACATGAGCGAGTCACTAACAACATGCGCCGGTGATATTTTATTTTAAACATGTGGTAGATACATTTAGTAAGTTACTCTAAACACATTGATTGACTAGTTTAATGGGTTTATGTAGGGAAATCCTAGAAAGGCATTCGGAACTCCTCAACCACTTCCCGTCGAAAACAACCCTGGATGTATAAAGGCGGTTTACAATTCTGATGTATAATATTTAACTACGCTGCAAGTAGGTCACTTAGTAATTTCAATTTAGCAGTTTAACGTAATGACTGTACTCTTGGGGATCATAATTATTCAAGCAATACTACAATTCAATGGCAATTAATTCAGACTTTGTTATACTCAACACGAGTTAAAACTCTACAATTAATTACTACTATTATTTAGATATCAAGAACTATCAGGTACAGCTGCTATTTATGTGATACAATTATACTTGTTTACTTGTCCGCTATTTGAATTTGAATTTTGAATTTGTATACGTAAGCTATTGAATTCGATGAATTTGATCACGGGTCATGTTGGCCTATTTCAAATGTATATTGTGTGTTATATTTCCTTGAATAAAATTTCTTTCTCTTTCTTCTCTTTCTTCCACTGATGTACCGGCATACATCCGAGTTTGTTTACGATGGAAAATGGCCGAGTTGTTCCGAATGCCTAGAAGGGATCGGGGTCAGGTGTGAGTCACCTTCTACAATAAGCCACAACGCCAGCGATCGTGGGAATTCTTGAATGGGCGCCACTGCAGAGCCATTCATAATAACCGTCCATCGGCGTTAGGAAGCAGAGACGCATGACACGCCAGTGATTTTTCGAATTATTAAGTTATGAATCATTGACGCCGATCCCGTATGACAATTGCTGGTCATATATTATTCAATAGTCAATACTTATTTAACATTCATTGATCGTCTCTAAGAACATTTTCCTTAAATAGCATTAATTAATTGGTTCCTTATTGCATTAAACGCGTAACAAACACAATTTATTCCGCGAGTATTATAATACTTATGAGAAATGTGAAGACATGTACGTAGTAAAGCACCTCATCCTGTCACTCGCATAAAGATCGGTCCAATAACAAGGTGCCGTGTAAATATAAGTGTATAAAGATAGATGACCACGTTGTGTCTATCTACAGTCAGTTGGCCTTGTGACCGCGAAAACGTACTTCTTTTCTAATCCGAAATGTCACAGGAAAAGCACAAAAATGCTTCAAAGTCTTATCAATAGTCTGTCAACAACCGACCTCAGCAACCACTCTCCTAGAACAATTCCTTCACTCTGCATGATAACGAAACTATCAAAGGAAATCGGCCAGGAAATCTACATGTGCACTTAACCAACCCGTAAATGCTGAAATTGTGCAGCATTCAACGATAGTTAATTCCCTTTCTGTGGTGAATGACAAAATCTAACTAATTACTGAAACGAATGCTGTCTTTGCAGGTGTAGTTCTGAACATCCAACACTTTATTCTTTAAAATAAATCGAATTAAATGCATTGCATATGTGGCGATTTTTTTTAACCACTCATAATCTTGAACCACGACCAGTGTGATTTGTGACTTGCGGAATAATTGTTACATGATAAGATAATGTTTGGTGACTGATCCACGTTCAGGCTTGTTTAAAAGCTTTTATGTTTTGAATTGATAATCACATATGCAAATACTATGACGATAAACGTATTGAATGAACTTGAACAGCTTTTTGAACAATTCAGAACATTTTTGGGCACTTAGTGTACCGATGTCAACAGGAAACAAAACAGTAGTCCCCCTTTTTTTAAAAGGTAATTGATAATATTAAGGTAATTGATTTTGATTTTTATTAAAAGTAACAAGATACCTTCGGCACACCCGATAAATTCTTCCGCCTTCCAAGATAAACTTTCTCCATCCTCGGCACTAACCTAGTATTCTCTATATAACTCACCTAAGCAGATAAAACGTAAGATAGCGTTAGATAAAACGTTCTGTAAGATAACCTCACGGCGGAATACGCTATATGTTTACATTTAAATAACCATGAACCGGCATTTCGAGAATATATTATACATGCAGGTAAATATTATTTACGCAAGTACCGAGATTTAATATTTTAAGTGAAAGTCTGCAGAGTTCAATTGCATTACATAAATGGTATTATGAATTTGGATTATAGAGTATTTTAAAGCGAACCGGTGTCTTTGAGTATTCAAAAATATTGGAATTAACTACAAGGAAGATGACCAAAAGGTAAACTTACTCTCTTTCTCTTGATGTTACTATATTCGTATAATTGATTATGTATTCCTGCACTAGAATGGATCGGCGTCAATGTTTCATAATTGATGGCTAGTTCGTTAATTTGCTGACGTTGCACCGTGCGTGTCTTCCTGTGCACGCGTGAAACACGCCGATATGGCGGTTTATTAGAAATATCGCAAAAGTGGCGTCCTTTGTATTTTCTCATTCACTTATTCCCACAATCGCTGGCGCTTTGACGTACAATAGACGGTGAATCACCCCTGATGCCGATCTTTTCTGGGGCATGGGGGTAGGGAATCGTAGATTAAAAAAACATTCAATAAATCAATAGGTTCAGAGTGACTACATGCACTAACGTCATTTCCGTCAAATACAAAAAAAACTAACGATAGTCTACTTGACAAAAATATAAGATATCTAATTGATGTATGTTAAAGCTGCACTCTCAAAGATTGACCGTTTTGACAACCTTTTCGTATCTTGGAATGAACCAATCTTTGCGTAAATATCAGGAAACAAGAGATATAAGACTGGGATCACAGTTTTTATTATTAACGTTTAAAAATTGAAGTTTTGGGTCTAAATACGTAACTTACGCTTTCAGAAAAATACGTTTATCGGCATAAAACATCAATTTTCGAACGTAAATATGAAAAAGTACTATCTGATCCTTTCTCAGCAGTCTTATATTTCTTGTTCTCAGAAATTCACGCAGACATTGGCTCAGTCCAAGACATAAAATAAAAAAAAATGTTGTCAAAACGGTCAATCTGTGAAGTGCATCTCTGGTCTCATCACAGTACAGGAATTTCAAAATATCTTCTAGAACGAAATTCCAGCCAGACTCGTTATACTTGATATTAATTACAAACCAATAGTTAAAGGTCTCTATATCGCTTTTTTCTAATTGTGCGTCGATCTTTCAGATATGGCTCGAACCAAGAGCTTAGCACTAATATGAGCAATCTATGCCACCCTTAATGATCTTTCTTTCACATGTATGAATTTGTAATCGTTTAGACTTAATTTTAATATTGTCTAATATCCGTTTTATTCTTACTATCATAGTCCACGTATTTGAGCACCCACTTCTCGAGCCAGCCACCTGTATCTTTGCAAAGTGTTTCGACCATCAACGTCATGAGGGAATCTGAAGAGCAGTTTAAACGATATTGAAGATGATTTTCATTTAATTTATTTCGTTCAGTGTATAATAATATACGACATGTGTCATAAACGATGTAATACATCAGTAAGTAAGATTCAATGCGTTTACACAACGATGTCAATTTTACGTTTTTGACACTTTTTTGTTTGTCTTGCAATTGTATCATCTAGTGTCTCGCCCCTTTAAACGCATAACAAATCTTCACCTACCATTCTCAACGCCTGTATTCTTCATCATATCGGATGATGGACAGGCCTTGGCCATTATTGCCCGCTGGAACGCCTGTTTGTCGTGATCAGTTTTGCATAAATATGTTTTTCCGAAGTTTTGAACGCTTTCCCTGAAAAATGTTTTATGAATATATCGTATATACGATCAAGTGTTTGCTAACACTCCAAAAAAGAAGTGAAACTGCTGTTTTCAAATAGTTTTATCTCATCTTTTCCCAATTGACATACATCCGGTAATTCTAGTTTGTACTGAGGTTATTGTTTTTATATTCAAATGTAAACTGAACATGAAAACTGCTCATCCATCTGTATGAAATTGGATCATTTGTTTGTGATGAAGTCTTGAGTTTGCAAAGCACTACATAATTTTCATGCGTATGGCGGCCAGCTACATTTTCTCAATGTCGTATTCAAGTTCGATAAACAATGAATTATATCTTAAGAACTATTAAGAAATAACAACCCGTTTTGACCCATCGCTGAAGAAGGTTAAGGAGTACAGCCAATACTATACATAATTATAGAGTAATGTAAGATATAACAGCGAACGGGTGTACCCATAGACAGCAAAAGATGCTCTAAAGTATTAATGCTGCACTCTCACAGACTGATCGTTTTGACTGCTTTTTTATTTTATGCTTTGGAATGAGACAATTTTTGCGTTATAGAAACCAGTGATATAAGACTGCTGACAAAAGAGCAGATTGCAGCTTTCATATGCAATTAAATATTTATTTTTTATGGCTAAAAGCGTTACTTACGCTTAAAGAAAAATGAAAATTTCGGCAGTTTACTAAACAGTTGAGATCTGCTTTATTATTAGTTATTTTACATGACTAAATTGAAGGTACTGATGCAAAAATGAGCTGATTCTGAGACAAAAAAACAAACAAACCAAAACTATCAATTTGTGAGAGTGCCGCTTTATGATAAATGTAATGTAGAATATAATGATTCGCGATCTCTTGCGGTATAAAATAGAAGCATTTTTTTCCCTAGGAATTTGATAAATTCAAAAAATACACTCCGAAGAAAATAATGTTTCGTGATCGTTTTGCGGTATAAGCAATGCATTGTCTCGGAAGAACTGGATAAATACATGAATTAAAGTCCGAAAAAAAATGTTTCGCGAACTGTTGCGGTATAAAATGAATGCATTGTATAGGTGGAATTGGATAAATACAAGAATTAGTCCGTAGAAAAAAATATTTCGTGATCTTATGCGGTTCAAAATCAATGGATATTATCCGAGGAAGTGGATAAATACAAGAATTAAAGTCCGAAGAAAATCATGTTTCGCGTTTTTTGCGGAATAAAACATAAGAATAAAACCACAACTGGACTTTTAGAGACATTTCCTTCATGGTGCATGTTTCATTTAACTAGATTTTACTCATATTTACTATTTAAAATCATACTCGATTTCTAATACATAATTATTTTTTTCTGAAAGAAATATTTTTCATAATCTGTGATAGTGTTTATTAATGTTTTGAAAGATTAGCTTAAGATAAAACATAAACAAACAACAAGAAGTTTTGTTCATGTCATCCTGTTTTATTATATAAACATTTACCAATTTACACTATGATGATGTTTGCCTACCGCCTACTGACCTTAATAAAAATATATTTTAAAATAGTGTTGCATCATAGATGCTAATAATATAACTTACGAAAACTGGAAAGACTTTCCGGATACACATATTACGTCCATTCCCATAACAACCACAATTAACATGACCAAGTGCCGCATCTTCTGTTTAATCTGTAAAAAGATATTTGTACATACCAGGAGCGTTTGAAAAGGAATACACAAACGGAGATCTGACTGCATCATACGCTTATACAAATTATGAATTTTGTTATAAATACATATGTATATCAACCACACGTTAAACAAATTTCATTTTTTGTAATAATTTTGAAAAGGCCGTTAAAAACGTATGTCTAGGCAAACTCATCCAACACTGTCCATGCAAGGTTGCGTCATAGCTTATGTTTAAAAATGTTTTGATAAGGTTCATACCAGCTCGGTTTAAGCTTGAAAGATCATGTTACATTATTTGAAACTGTTTGGCATCGTAAATAGAATTGTGGCAACTCATTTGTAGGAATTTGTCAATTAGATCAAAATGATAATGCCGTCAACTATAACAAAATATCAAGAAGGGAAATATTGCAAAAATCTTTTTCTAATTCCCCAGTGAACACACACTAAGTCGAACTAATTTTATGCAGCATTTTCGGTATTTTCGGAATTTTTTCTCTCTATTGTCAGTCTCCAGTTTTCAAAAAAATGCAAATTTTCTTTTATGTTATAGCTGAAAAATATGTGAAAAATCTGAGATTAATGTTTAATACACTTGATTTCTAAGCCAATCTCAGATAGCAACAGTAGTTAGGGACCCCTCTCTAGATCTAGGTCACCCTATACATTCTATGTAAATGACGTCATCAGTCCCGGTGCAGTAAAATTTCAGGCTCACCGGAGCGTAACGTTATGGTGCAATAGGTGGTATCCCGTTCGATCTATTTATAGAATGGGAATTCCGACCCGGGATCTCCCAAGTAGTTAAAATAGTTCTTCAACGATCATGAGCAATTTAAGATGCGTTCACCCTGTATACTATTAAAAGGTTGACTATTTTTTTAGTTTATAATGTATACATCTTTGGTCGTTAACATTACAATGCGTCATACACAGTTAATTGTTAAACACGTTTGACACCAGACCGATTGAAGCCCTTGTAATCGGATACAGATATTGTGAAAGGGTTAACCTTTAATAAACTTTAAATTTAAGCTCATGTTTATAGTTTAAAAAGGGAACTATTGTGTATAGGGATAAAAAGTCATTTTAATAAAACTCTTCTAATAACGTAAAACACAGTCAGCTAAAATGTTTAGGCAAATAAAACGACATATCATAGAACAAACCGCAAAATGAAAAGGGAAAACGCAACTTTCCCTTTTCAGCATGGTAACATTTTTATTCAACAGAAACCCTTTGTAATGTTCTCAAAGCATTTCTGTAGGATTAGAAATATTTTTGGGAATATTACCAAACACATCATAGTATGGTATTGAAGAGTTATAGTGTGGTTTTCAACATTTCTGGTTATATTCCCAAAAGTATCCATAGTATGCCAGGTTTTCTGGGAATATTACCAATTTGATCTTGAAAATTTGGTAACATTACCAAAACATTTTGAAAATATTTCCTAACACTTTGTAGTATAGTATTGAAAGTTGTGGTGGGGGTTTCAACATTTGTGGGAACATTCCCAAAATAATCGATACTATGCCGAGAGATTTTCTAAAATGTTCTTCAACTATGAAAAGTCACAAATATTTGGTAATATTCCCAAAAAAATGATGAACATTTTCTGCTAGGCTTCTGAATTTAATGTCCAGGTTTTCTGGGAATATTACCAATTTGATCTTGAAAATTTGGTAACATTACCAAAACATTTTGAAAATATTTCCTAACACTTTGTAGTATAGTATTGAAAGTTGTGGTGGGGGTTTCAACATTTGTGGGAACATTCCCAAAATAATCGATACTATGCCGAGAGATTTTCTAAAATATTCTTCAACTATGAAAAGTCACAAATATTTTGGTAATATTCCCAAAAAAATGATGAACATTTTCTGCTAGGCTTCTGAATTTAATGTCCAGGTTTTCTGGGAATATTACCAATTTGATCTTGAAAATTTGGTAACATTACCAAAACATTTTGAAAATATTTCCTAACACTTTGTAGTATAGTATTGAAAGTTGTGGTGGGGGTTTCAACATTTGTGGGAACATTCCCAAAATAATCGATACTATGCCGAGAGATTTTCTAAAATATTCTTCAACTATGAAAAGTCACAAATATTTGGTAATATTCCCAAAAAAATGATAAACATTTTCTGCTAGGCTTCTAAATTTAATGTCCAGGTTTTCTGGGAATGTTACCAATTTGATCTTGAAAATTTGGTAACATTACCAAAACATTTTGAAAATATTTCCGAACACTTTGTAATAAAGCATTGAAGAGTTATGGTGGGGGTTTCAACATTTGTGGGAACATTCCCAAAATAATCCATACTATGCCGAGAGATTTTCTAAAATATTCTTCAACTATGAAAAGTCACAAATATTTGGTAATATTCCCAAAATAAGTGATGAACATTTTCTGCTAGGTTTCTGAACATAATGTCCAGGTTTTCTGGGAATATTACCAATTTGATCTTGAAAACTTGGTAACATTACCAAAACATTTTGAAAATATTTTCCAACACTTTGTAATATAGTATTGAAGAGTTATGGTGTATTTTTAACATTTCTGGTAATATTCCCAAAAGTATCCATAGAATGTTGAGAGGTTTTCTAAAAATTAATAAAAACTAGGGGTTGTCACAAATATTTGGTATTTTTTCTGAATTATGAACATTTTCGGCTAACATTCTAAAATTCGTCTTGGAAATAACGTCCAGGTTTTCTGGGAATATTACCAAAGTTAATCTTGAAATTTCTGGTAACATTACCAAAACCTTTCGGGAATATTACCAAACATTTCATAGTATAGTATTTAAAGTTGTAGTGGGCGTTTTAACATTTTTGGGAACATTCCCAAAACTATCGATATTATGCCCAGAGATTTTAAAAATATTCTTCAACTATGAAAAGTCATAAATATTTGGTAATATTCCCAAAATAAATGATGAACATTTTCTTCTAGGATTCTGAATAAAATGTCCAGGTTTTCTGGGAATATTACCAATTTGATCGTGATATTTGGTAACATTACCAAAATTATTTGAGAATATTACCAGATGAACTAACTAATTCAACAAAAAGCCTTTGAAAACTCCACAAATAGTTTTTGTAGGACCAACATCTCTTATTATAAAATGTTTATATTTTTATTGGAAATATTATCAAACATTTGCGAATATTGCATGTTTTAGAAATGTTTAGAACAATTTTAGTCATACTATAGATTATTCTGGGAATATTACAAACATGCTGAAAAACCTGCTGTTAATTTTAATACTATGCAATGAAGATTTTGGTAATATTCCCAGAATGTTTCATGTCCTACAGCAGACCACGTGGAGCTTTTTCTTTTGGATTATTTTATTTCAATTCATCTTTTGATATGCTCAAAAAAGTTTTGGTAATGTTACCAAATATTTCAAGATAATATAATTGTATTCAGGGTGAATTTGATAACGATAACGGAAAATGTTCGTAATTCATTTTGGGAATATTACCAAATATTTGTGACTATTCCTAGTTTAAGAATGATATTGAAAATCTCTCGGCATAATATGGATTATTTTGGGAATGTTCTCAAAAATGTTCAAAATCCCCAGTTTTCAATACTGCACTATGAACTGTTTGGTCCTACAAAAACTATTTGTGGAGTTTTCAAAGGCTTTTTGTTGAATTAGTTTGTTTCAGTTCATCTGGTAATATTCTCAAATAATTTTGGTAATGTTACCAAATATCACGATCAAATTGGTAATATTCCCAGAAAACCTGGACATTTTATTCAGAATCCTAGAAGAAAATGTTCATCATTTATTTTGGGAATATTACCAAATATTTATGACTTTTCATAGTTGAAGAATATTTTTAAAATCTCTGGGCATAATATCGATAGTTTTGGGAATGTTCCCAAAAATGTTAAAACGCCCACTACAACTTTAAATACTATACTATGAAATGTTTGGTAATATTCCCGAAAGGTTTTGGTAATGTTACCAGAAATTTCAAGATTAACTTTGGTAATATTCCCAGAAAACCTGGACGTTATTTCCAAGACGAATTTTAGAATGTTAGCCGAAAATGTTCATAATTCAGAAAAAATACCAAATATTTGTGACAACCCCTAGTTTTTATTAATTTTTAGAAAACCTCTCAACATTCTATGGATACTTTTGGGAATATTACCAGAAATGTTAAAAATACACCATAACTCTTCAATACTATATTACAAAGTGTTGGAAAATATTTTCAAAATGTTTTGGTAATGTTACCAAGTTTTCAAGATCAAATTGGTAATATTCCCAGAAAACCTGGACATTATGTTCAGAAACCTAGCAGAAAATGTTCATCACTTATTTTGGGAATATTACCAAATATTTGTGACTTTTCATAGTTGAAGAATATTTTAGAAAATCTCTCGGCATAGTATGGATTATTTTGGGAATGTTCCCACAAATGTTGAAACCCCCACCATAACTCTTCAATGCTTTATTACAAAGTGTTTGGAAATATTTTCAAAATGTTTTGGTAATGTTACCAAATTTTCAAGATCAAATTGGTAACATTCCCAGAAAACCTGGACATTAAATTTAGAAGCCTAGCAGAAAATGTTTATCATTTTTTTGGGAATATTACCAAATATTTGTGACTTTTCATAGTTGAAGAATATTTTAGAAAATCTCTCGGCATAGTATCGATTATTTTGGGAATGTTCCCACAAATGTTGAAACCCCCACCACAACTTTCAATACTATACTACAAAGTGTTAGGAAATATTTTCAAAATGTTTTGGTAATGTTACCAAATTTTCAAGATCAAATTGGTAATATTCCCAGAAAACCTGGACATTAAATTCAGAAGCCTAGCAGAAAATGTTCATCATTTTTTTGGGAATATTACCAAATATTTGTGACTTTTCATAGTTGAAGAATATTTTAGAAAATCTCTCGGCATAGTATCGATTATTTTGGGAATGTTCCCACAAATGTTGAAACCCCCACCACAACTTTCAATACTATACTACAAAGTGTTAGGAAATATTTTCAAAATGTTTTGGTAATGTTACCAAATTTTCAAGATCAAATTGGTAATATTCCCAGAAAACCTGGACATTAAATTCAGAAGCCTAGCAGAAAATGTTCATCATTTTTTTGGGAATATTACCAAATATTTGTGACTTTTCATAGTTGAAGAATATTTTAGAAAATCTCTCGGCATAGTATCGATTATTTTGGGAATGTTCCCACAAATGTTGAAACCCCCACCACAACTTTCAATACTATACTACAAAGTGTTAGGAAATATTTTCAAAATGTTTTGGTAATGTTACCAAATTTTCAAGATCAAATTGGTAATATTCCCAGAAAACCTGGCATACTATGGATACTTTTGGGAATATAACCAGAAATGTTGAAAACCACACTATAACTCTTCAATACCATACTATGATGTGTTTGGTAATATTCCCAAAAATATTTCTAATCCTACAGAAATGCTTTGAGAACATTACAAAGGGTTTCTGTTGAATAAAAATGTTACCATGCTGAAAAGGGAAAGTTGCGTTTTCCCTTTTCATTTTGCGGTTTGTTCTATGATATGTCGTTTTATTTGCCTAAACATTTTAGCTGACTGTGTTTTACGTTATTAGAAGAGTTTTATTAAAATGACTTTTTATCCCTATACACAATAGTTCCCTTTATAAACTATAAACATGAGCTTAAATTTAAAGTTTATTAAAGGTTAACCCTTTCACAATATCTGTATCCGATTACAAGGGCTTCAATCGGTCTGGTGTCAAACGTGTTTAACAATTAACTGTGTATGACGCATTGTAATGTTAACGACCAAAGATGTATACATTCTAAACTAAAAAAATAGTCAACCTTTTAATAGTATACAGGGTGAACGCATCTTAAATTGCTCATGATCGTTGAAGAACTATTTTAACTACTTGGGGGATCCCGGGTCGGAATTCCCATTCTATAAATCGAACGGGATACCACCTAAAAATTAACCTGTAAAGAATACGAGATTATCCAAATTATCCTTAAAATTGAAGAAACTCACAAACGGCTCATGGTTATTATTCCCTCGTACAGTGCTGCATTTTAAAGCCATAATTTACAATCAAACCAAGGCTTTAATATATATGCAAAACGCTACAGAAACGTGCTCAGTAGCAAAAAGTTTAAACATAAACCCGGTTTAGTGGCAATGGGCAAACGCCAAAGACATAAAACACAAAATCACAAACAAGAAACATAGAACAGCACAAAACTCTACACACAGCACAGTGCATAAATACTATATATATATAAATAATTGGTATGTTTAATTTCAATGTTCAATTTGGGTGCAATTATGGCTTCCAACGGATTCGAAGTGCACTTCAACTTAACAGATACAAATTATTAGGCATCAATTGTGTAGTTACACCTCTCATCAAATTTTATATTTCATTCAGCAGACTAAATATCACTTTGTCATGTGCTTTTATGCTTATAAAAAATTAAAATGTATTTTGGCAAAGGTTTTGTCTTTTCATCATTGTAACAAATCGTTCAAAAGTCAATGAGATATGCGGATTGTTAAAGTATACCTCAATGACAAAACATTTTAAATCTTGATTAACCTTTTACATCCATTCAAAAATAACAGTTTAAATAATACAAAAATGCATTTAATAATTACAAAAAATAAGCAGTTTTTTTCTCTCTTACTTTCTGAAAGTAGACTTAAAGCACTGTACGCGTAATATCAATGCTACACAAACATAGAAGACAAACAAGTAAGCATGTTTAAAACGAAAACTAGGTACTTACCGCGTCACACAAATTTCCTAATCCAAATTTGACGATACGGTTTTGTACTGACAGTGAGATTTAGTAGAGATTGAATTTTGTATTATATTAGCGACGTCATTCAGTACTCAGATCATTGGTTTCCTTCGAATTTGTAATATTAATTCACCACACCTTTCCGACTCGAAATATATTAGCGACTCAGGTCATTGGTTTCCCACGAAATATGTGGAAAACCCCGAATGTTATTTTTTTAAAGATGGATACAAGTCATTGTGTTATAAATAGGTCTGCAAATGAGAAGGTAGACACGAAAGGCTGACGCTGACAAATATTAATGAGTTATACTATTTGGAACACGAGTAGCACAATAGAACGGTGTTTCACAAACGTCCCTTTGTTTCTTTGACAATGTATAGGTTATCACCAACATTATATGCTTGCAAAAGAATAACATTGCCCTCTCAGAAATGTGTTATATTTGCCTAAGCACTTGTTTTTCTGCACATTTGTACTCATCGATACATTTGAGACGCATATATATTTGGCCCATAACTGTAATTTATTTTCCTAACTGACTTTAAGAAAATTGACTTTTCAATTGTTCACTCTGGCTTCCCTTACTTGTTTTCTCGCATATATGGCTCAACGATATTTAATCCGTTAACTGTAACGATATATATTTTCTCTTATATTAAGTAAACACATTTATTATGCCAAGAATGCAGGTTAAAGACGAAGTAATTCGTGATTAGATATGTTTTAGAAATTACAATAAACAGCAATTAAGATGTCAGTTTCGATATAAATTTGGTTGTACCTGACGTATATGTTGGAAGGACTGGATAGAGAATTGGAATATGGTCACCAGTTTCAGAGAACTAGGATCCTGTTTAAGAAATATTAAAGACACGTCGACTACAGTTCGTCTTGACTGTTCCTTCGTCCATCGTTGCGTTACACAACAAAACAAAAATTCACATTGCTCACTGGCCACACTCGCTATGCACACGGATATACTTTTTTGAAAGTTTTGCGCAATTGATTTTAAAAAGAAACTGAAAATAAAAGAAACTAAACTGTCATCTATGTATCTGTTAGTGTTTATTTGTGTACGATCTACATACAATTCAGCTGAACACTGCAACTAGGCGACATAACGAGCACACCTGCTTAAGGGTATGTAGAACGTCAAGATTGAACATTAACTGATTTGATGGTCGCACATATTTTACCCACTGACCGCCAGACATCGCCTCCTTCGATTCTGTCTCTGTGTAGTCAAGTGGTTTTGGCGCAAAAATATGAAAACCTGTTCAAACTTAACATTTTGTAACTTTAAAATAAACCAATTTCTGTATTGATTATGGGTTGATTACCCTAATATAAAACTATTATATGTTATATGTTTGTATGCCCTTTTGGAAAAGGTTTAGTATTTACGTCATTATAACTAATCGTATAATAATCAATAAAATGTTTGGAGTGTTAACATGTATCTACATAAAAAACGCTTCCTTTTCACCTGTCACATCTATTGGAAATTAACAGTTTAAACAAAACAAAACTTTCTGAACATAAACTAATTGTGAGTTCTTCCCGCATTTTAATTAATTCAACGCGAAAAAAAATGAAGAAAATATACTTACGTATATTTGTTTTTCTAACATAATCTTTGTACCGCGTGTTCATCAATTCAACACAAGAAATCTCAATCTCAAGTTAAGTATACTTTTTGTACTTTGAGATGAAGTTCAGAATGAGTAACATTTTATACTCACGGCTTCATTTATAGCGCATACCACAGATTCCCGTTAAATGTCTTACCTTAATTAACGTGAGAAAAAGAAACACGTCTTCCGTCATTATCAAGAAGAGGTTAAGTCATAAAACACATGCCAGTATACGGAACAGACCCATCTGACCAATCACCAATGATCAAAACAAAAACAAATACATGTATATGATTTGAATACACATAAAAAGATATATACAATATTTTGTCGCTCTTGTTTCTAGTGAACTTGTTGCCACGTACCTATTGATTTTGCACTGTTGTAAAGGGGTCGGATATGCCATTTTGCTCATATTTATAGTTCAGATGTATTGTGTCATCTTTGTAGCTTTCAATTGAATGTCATTCACTTTCGAAAGACTTTGCTGCAAACTGGCAGGAAAAAAAGCAGAAAAAGGGCAAATATTGTTAAATCTACTGTAACGCTGTTCTTCTCTAATACAAAACCTCCATTCGTCTATAAATAGAAGCCTAGTCTAAAGAGCAAAACAACATAGCGATAGATATGTTTTAGTTTACATCGATAAAAACAAAAACGTTGATACTGAGGTTACTCCTTCCCCTACAATTACCACTACTTCGACTATTACTACTACTACTACCATACTACTTCTACTACTACTACAACAATAACAACAACAACAACAACACTACTAACACCACCACCACCAACAGCAACAACAACACCCACCAACATCAACAGGCACTTGTTTAACCAAAATATGATAAGACGTTAATTATCACTATTCAACCCCGAATAAACAATGAGTAATTCTGTGTTACGTTTCAAGAGGAAGGCCCTTAGTCAAATCTCTTCACTTATGGAGGAATCAAAAGTACCTACCTACCTACCTACCTACCTACCTACCTACCTACCTACCTACCTACCTACCTACCTACCTACCTACCTACCTACCTACCTACCTACCTACCTACCTACCTACCTACCTACCTACCTACCTACCTACCTACCTACCTACCTACCTACCTACCTACCTACCTACCTACCTACCTACCTACCTACCTACCTACCTACCTACCTACCTACCTACCTACCTACCTACCTACCTACCTACCTACCTACCTACCTACCTACCTACCTACCTACCTACCTACCTACCTACCTACCTACCTACCTACCTACCTACCTACCTACCTACCTACCTACCTACCTACCTACCTACCTACCTACCTACCTACCTACCTACCTACCTACCTACCTACCTACCTACCTACCTACCTACCTACCTACCTACCTACCTACCTACCTACCTACCTACCTACCTACCTACCTACCTACCTACCTACCTACCTACCTACCTACCTACCTACCTACCTACCTACCTACCTACCTACCTACCTACCTACCTACCTACCTACCTACCTACCTACCTACCTACCTACCTACCTACCTACCTACCTACCTACCTACCTACCTACCTACCTACCTACCTACCTACCTACCTACCTACCTACCTACCTACCTACCTACCTACCTACCTACCTACCTACCTACCTACCTACCTACCTACCTACCTACCTACCTACCTACCTACCTACCTACCTACCTACCTACCTACCTACCTACCTACCTACCTACCTACCTACCTACCTACCTACCTACCTACCTACCTACCTACCTACCTACCTACCTACCTACCTACCTACCTACCTACCTACCTACCTACCTACCTACCTACCTACCTACCTACCTACCTACCTACCTACCTACCTACCTACCTACCTACCTACCTACCTACCTACCTACCTACCTACCTACCTACCTACCTACCTACCTACCTACCTACCTACCTAACAAGAGTAAAGTTTCAGGTTTCAGGCTTATTAGTGCATATGATAGTGGTTTGCCTATATAAAAAATTATAGTCCCTTATTGTTTTAATTCTGTATTTGAATTTCATTATCAAGCATACATTATTCTATCGAAGTTTATCCTCTAGACAATATTTTGATGCTTCTCTTTGAGTTTCTGTCGAAGTGCTCAGATCGTAAAACATATAAGTGTTCAAATCGTAAAACATATTTGGTTCAGATTGATAAATGTTTACTTGTCTAACTGTGCAACCCTTAATCAGCTATGATAGATAAAGAACTCCTCAATATTATTCAGTTTGAAATCTAGAATTTCGCTTCCGTTTGGCTTTCTAAAACTTGTACTCTATAAATATGAAATAAAATGAACCACACAAACACGTAAAGTGTAACGCTGTCATCTTTAGATATAAACAAACAATATAAACAGGAAGTTTACTTACTTTTTACTCTATTTACCAATTCAATGAGTGTTTTTTTCCCTTAATATTGTTATACAAATTTTTTTTTTTATGTTCATGTGATATTTATATAAATTATGTGCATATATGTACTCGTATGGAGGAAGTAAAAGCACCTAGCCTATTGATCAAATTCTAATACAAAAGTGGTATAGAAGGAATAATTATGAAAAAAATATTATTATCTGTTTAGGAATGCTAATGCTTGGGTGTAATAAGAAGTCACTATCATCACCTGTCAAAGAGCAGTCATGTCGTGCGGAGGTAGCGCATCTGGGGACAATCGGGCACGTATATCACTATTCTTACTAAAAGAACCTTAATCATGAAAGAGAAAACAACGACTGGTCTTATAAAGTGTATGTACCTGACCTTGTTTGCATTACTAATCCCCAACGTTATCTCTTGAGCTCCTCTGCTTTATATAGCAAATGATTTACTGATTTTAACTCAATATCAACCGGCTGCTAAGCAAAAACGAGACAAAGATATCCGGTTATTGCTGTCAAAAATTATTATTTTCATTAAGTGTGTACATAACGACTTCAAACAAAGCTTTACAAACAATTTTCAAAGTGAAAGCGAATTATTACAGTGGTAAAAGATATATAACACAGAAACCATTAAATACCCGCGGTTGTTAAGCAACATGGCTGCTTGTTTTCGAGTTTATAAAGCTTTGCTCGCGCTTATTTTATGCATTGGGGCTTGGTTAAAACAATAAGCAGCCACTTAAACTTGCTAATACATGAACATTGGAAGTTTGTTCGTGTTGATCCTTTTAACACGCGTCAACCTAGCGGATCTCCTTGCAGCTCAAGTTCACACTACGATCTTTAAGAAGATTCATCCGCAACAGTTCCGACGACTGACGGATTCTTCGGGGATATCGTTTAATGCCAGCATGCAGCCATTGATGTGTGTAGGCACATATTTAATCAAGTGTGTGGCTGGTTGCGCTCGAGACCCCACATGTTCGGCTACAACAATTTTTTTCAGGCAAGGTTCATTTTGTGGTTAAGATATCTGTGAATTTCCTGTACTTTAAGTTTGATATTATTTGCGGAATTCGTTTAGTGCCAGCATGCAGTTATTGATCAAGTGTGCGGCCAGTTGCGCTCGAGACCCCACATGTTCGGGATTTAAAACGGGATTGTCTCACCGGACTGCAACCTCCACAACAGTAAAGCATTGTGAATAAGTATTTTTGGAATATAAAATGAATGCCCTGAATGCTTCAATAAATTCGCTAGTGTGTTAAAGTGACTCTCTCTTATTCAAATCCACTGATTATAACCGTGTTTTTAATAGCCGAACATCTAAGAATATATAATGATTTGTGAGTGTTAAAAGATTTACTATGACCTACTATCGCCTCATAAGTTAGAAATATGCACCTTTATTTCAAATAAGTCAAGGCGTCCTTCATAAGAAACATTGTTTTCGACATTTATTCATCATTTTTGGTATATTAAATCAATTGTATTAATTGTGGTCATTTTTGGGTGAGTAAGAGTGCATCTTTAACAAACTGTATACGCCTGAAACTTTGCAATGCGTACGCATTATTTGAAGTTTTTCATGTAAGTTTTGCATACATCTTGAATTGTTTACCATTGTTGCTTGAGCTAAATGTAAGTCCTATACATTATAGGTACTGCATAAATAGCGCGCTGATAAATTACAACAGTATTCAAATTATCGCACGCGAACAATCGACCGGTAAGTAACGATGTTACAAAATAGTAACTAACATTTCTCGCGAATGAACCTTTACATAACTCGAGTTTCCCGCTCGTTGTGAATACTTACGTTGTAGTAACTGGTCTGGGAATCTAACCGTGCAATAAAAAGCGTCCGAATGTTTCAATATCCTTGCATTTTATTGCACGGTAAGAACTTGGTTATATTACTGGTCACCGTTTTGATATGAGGACAGGTATTTAACACACAGAGAAAACAGTCTTTAACATTTGCCGGTTGAGCTGACGGAATGCAAATTGTTTCATACTTTCTTGAATTTTCGTAAGCCAATTAATACTTTTAATTCTGTCAGATTCTAGAAAATCCAACACTTTGTTTTTAGTATTTTAGGAAGCTCCTTCCTTTTGCAGACGAACGCGCCGATCTGTGAAAACTCTGGAAACAATCAGACGGCCAATGTTACAGCCTAACGCCCGGTACCTTCACGTGGTCTGGCGGCGACAAGTACTGCAGAAGTGTCGGCGGCAGCCTCACCACAATCACTGGTAACTTAAACAATTTGTATGTATCTTTCATGTCTTGTGTTTTTGAAAGAGATTTACATTTATTTAGCAGTGTTGATATATTTTGAAAGGGGCTTAAGTTTAATTATTTGTTTCTATTTTACTTGACTTATGTGCCTTATTACTACTGTTTTAAAACTTATAAAGTTTCGTTTAAAGCCATTGCAATGCGTTTCCATTCGCAGTGTTGCCTGGTGATGTTTGTCAATGAAATATATTGCACATCCAAATAGCTTAAATGTCAGTTACAGCGCAGACTGGCGATCATTTAATGTTCCAGAAACTTAGTTTGTTTAGAAATGAAATAAGTTTCGGTTACACTATCAGAGTTTAGGGGAGGTTCATATCACATTTTTCCATTGCTAGAAAACATCAAAACACTTATTCAACTTGCGCGCAGTTGTATCTTTCCCGCGAATATAAATGGAATGAAAATTAATATTATCAATGGAATATATGTTTTCACAGGCGGTGCCATGGACATTTTAAGCAGCATGCACGTCTCAAAAAACGAAAAGGTGTTGATAGCGACGCCCTTAGATCAGAACGGCTGCTCCACTCTAACATCAGGAGCGTTTGGAATCAACCCTTGTGAGGAGGAGCACCGTGTCATGTGTCAGAAACCGCTGTGATCGCAGAACGTGAATTCTTTACACAAATAGTGAGACAATTAATCAACTTAATTGAAGCTGAATGGGCTTATAAAGACACTGGTTTTAATTTGCTTCAAACAGAAAAAAGAATTTAAGAACAACGTTTTGAATTTAATCTGTTTCTGTAAAGGAATGCTATAGTACGGTCATTCTTATACAGCAGATCTTTGACCGTATATTTCAGGAACAAACTGATCCTAGCAAGTAGGTGTTCAGTGCTATTTGCTGAATGAGACGATCATGTGAGGTCACTTTGTTATTGGTTGTCTGCGTCTAGCACTCAAGGGTTTTGTGCTGTGGTTGACTAAGCATAGCGCTCAAAGGCACGGTGTTATTAGGGAACTGAATATAGCACTGAAGGGCATAGTTGTACTGATTTACTCAGTCTAGCACTTAAAGGCGCATTTTAACAGTTAATGACACTGTTATTGGTTAGCTGATTCGAGCACTAAAGGAGATTGTGTCCTTAGGTGACTATGCCTAGCACCAAATGACATTGGCGTTATTGGTTGAGAGAGTTTACCACTTTAAGACAAAACCCGAACTGATTGACGAGGCTTAGCAGCTAAGTGCATTGTATTATTGGTTGACTGAGTTAAGGTCTGAAGGTCACCGTTTTATTAACTTACTAAGGTTTGCACATCAGGGCAATGCTATTAGTTGACTTAGCCTAACACTAACTGGCACAGTTTCAATGATTGACTGAGACAGAAAACAATGGACAATGCTTTTGATTGAAAAGCCTTGTACCTAAGGACACAGTTTCAATGATTGACTGAGACAACAAACAATCGGCAATGCTTTTGGTTGAAAAACCTTGTGCCTAAGGACACAGTTTCAATGATTGACTAAGGCAACAAACAATCGGCAATGCTTTTGGTTGAAAAGCCTTGTGCCTAAGGACACAGTTTCAATGATTGACTAAGACAACAAACAATCGGCAATGCTTTTGGTTGAAAAGCCTTGTGCCTAAGGACACAGTTTCAATGATTGACTGAGACAACAAACAATCGGCAATGCTTTTGGTTGAAAAGCCTTGTGCCTAAGGACACAGTTTCAATAATTGACTAAGACAACAAACAATCGGCAATGCTTTTGGTTGAAAAGCCTTGTGCCTAAGGACACAGTTTCAATGATTGACTGAGACAACAAACAATCGGCAATGCTTTTGGTTGAAAAGCCTTGTGCCTAAGGACACAGTTTCAATGATTGACTAAGACAACAAACAATCGGCAATGCTTTTGGTTGAAAAGCCTAGTGCTTAAGGGCACAGGTTCAATGATTGATACAAGATATACATTAGAGAGCATTTCTTTTGATTAACTAAATCAAGTTTTTAAGGTATTTTTAACCAACCTGGGACAGTTTCAATAATTGACTAAGACTATCACGGACGGGCAATGATAGTGCTTGACTTAATCTTTCACTAAAGGGCACACTGTTTGAATTGTTTGAATGACACTAACAATTAATGACACTAAGGATGTTTTCAGTTGAAGGTACGGCATTGAACATAGGAAGTTTTGTGCTGTTCTTCCATTTTTTTTTTGTGTGTTTTTTTTGTTTTTATGTTCTATGTCTTAGGCGTTTACCCAGTGCCATTAAATCGGGTTTATTTATAAACGTTTTGCTACTGAGTTTGTTTCTGTAGTTCTTCGCATAAATATGAGGATGCTGATGATGCTGATTACTGATGACGAAGAAGTTGCCATTGTGGAATATTGCCTCCACAATATCGCCATTTAAGACCGTTAAAGTAGTATTCTGATAATAATTAAACATGGTTTTAACAGCTTGAGGGTCAAAATGTCCATCTACTGTTCACATGTATACATTATACATATGGACTACTTTTCAAATACCGGTATGATGGATATTGAAAATCTTCTTTATTTCACCTTTAGGAGACCACATAAGCTTATAGTACTTTTATCAAATAACGCGCGTGAATGCTTTGTAAGTTTTCATTAAATTCAACTAAGAAAAAATCTTCCTTGAAAATCTTCACTAAAATGCTTTTTTGAATATTGCCCCTGGTTGAATGTTAATCATAGTGATTTGAAAAACACAACATTGCAAAAAAAAACACTTATTCATGGAGCATGATTGTTGCATTTAGTAGCGGGTGTAAATATATTACTTCATCCACAAAAAGGGAAAAATGAAGAAATAACAGTCATGCCAATGTTTGGTGTTAGATCGTGCGATGGAACTCCATTCTAAGCGGCTGATTCAGGCGTTTAATAAAAATACATTCGCCTCAAGATTGTGGTTTCTACTCGGGGCTGTTCTAGGTTTAGCACAGTACCACACTAAACGTTTGAACTGCATAACACATCCAAAAATAAGGCTACCATCCTCAATATATCAATGCATAAACTAGTGATACGCATAGGTTTAGTATTGTACCGCAAAGCAAATCAGACAACATTACGTGCACCTGTACAATAAAGTAAACTATGTTTTAGCCTAAAAACGTTGTTTTTATAAACTTTTATTCTGCCGGTAATTTTATCGACGTGCGAAATTTCGCTTTTTTTCGTAGATTGATATAATCTTGCAGCATTTAACACTCAAAGTGAGGTTAACTCGTACAAAAGATATATATCATTCTATCATTTTACAGGTATGCAACATCTGTTGCTTAATAATGAATTTAAACTCACATGAGCTAAACTTTAACAGCCTTGAAATGTAGTTTTAATATCGCTGTTTGTGAATTTCATCTTCTCTTCATTATAACTTACCTATGTAACCAATATCTACAAGATAATATACTGTTTCTGTTTAATTTATACAATAAGCAATTACAGGAAAGCAAAGAAATACAAACATAACTCTGATCGTATTTAAAGCTGCACTCTCACAGATTAAACGTTTTGACAACTTTTTTTATTTTTTGTCTTGGAACGAGCCAAATTTTGCGAACATCCATAAGAACCAGTTATATAAGAGCGCTGAAAAAAAATTAGATCGCAGATTTTTATATTTAGGTTCAAAAAATGATGATTTATGCATTTTCCTTAAACCGTTAGTAACGGTTTAAGCCATAAAACATCAATTTTTGAACGGAAATATAAAATCTACGATCTGATTTTTTGTCAGCAATCTTATATCACTGCTTGGCAGATACTTACGCAAAAATTTGCTCTTTCCAAGACAAAAAATAAAAAAAGTGGTAAAAATGGTATATCTGTGAAAGTGCAGCTTTAAGTTAAAGGTCGATAGTTGATCTACGATCTCTGACAATCAATGGTCAACATTTTCTTGCAATATATGTGTGGAAATGTGTAAGGGGCTGAAAGTTTTCGAGACTTTGAGTCGGATTGATTACTCAATCTAACACTGAACACTTTATATATAAAGCGCAGACTTAAAACAATGGCATATGTTGGTTTAATTGACTAAACTGACCGTGAATACATTTCCAAGGATATTTTTTGTCTGTTATCAGTTGTCATAGGGTTGTTGCCAAATATGTGTTTGTCGATAATTGTTATGCGACTTGTAGGGGTAAATACAAACGTCCCTGTCTAGACCATTTAAAACATTTGGTGTACATTTACAACCATTACTAATCATTGGGCGAGCGACCGACTCGCAATCGGCAACCGTTCTTGTGTGTAAAGCTCTATTCATGCCAACATATTGCAGGTGGAGACTTTTAAAGAAAAAATCGAGTTTTTTTTTCAACGTGCATACTAATCTCAATATTAAAGCTCGTAGTAATCCGACTACTAAGCGCCGTATGAACATCGGCAATAAGTAGTAAGTAACAGCTTATACATCGCTAACTTAGCAATATTTGATCGAGCCTTCAGCTTGACAATCATCAGCTGTTAGAAACATAAACGAACGATCGACAATTAGTCGCCGATTAAAATTAGCTGAAGTTGTTTCATTTCCATAAACTGCCGAAACTTCAAGTACGTCGTGGCACCTATCTGTTATTGTTTCTATAGTACCCGGAAAGTTGCATCATCTCTTTATTTTCCTCTTACTGGGGATGATAATTCATGATAATTTTTTTCTGTGTATTTGTTTATTGGCTCAGGGCCATTGATACTTTAAGATAATGATAAAGATTATCTCATCGTCTGATTCAACTATATAAACAATATGCATAGCAATTATTTTCATAAATTTAACCGATTGTAAAATAAATAATAAACAAATAAATGTAATAAGTTTTGAATAGTTTTTATAACATTATATATATTCACTTTATATAACATTATTATTATTATTATCATTATTATTATTATTATTATTATTTTTTTTTTTTTTTTTATTATTATTATTATTATTATTATTATTATTTATTTTTTATTATCTTTATCATTATTATTATTATTATTATTATTATTATTATTTATTTATTTTTTTATTATCTTTATTATTATTATTATTATTATTATTATTATTTTTTATTATTATTATTATTATTATTATTGTTATAATTATTATTATTATTATTATTATTATTATTATTATTATTATTATTATTAATTTATTTATTTTTATTATCTTTATTATTATTATTATTATTATTATTATTATTATTATTATTATTATTGAATGGTTCATCCTTATACTTAAAATTGTTTTTTATCGCTGTTCTGAATTTTTACAGCATTTTATGACCAGATAGTTATAAAATTTAAAAAAATAATATTTGTGTTTGCAATATTTTATACAGTTTATTATGTTTAAAAACATAACATGCATCAGACACTGAATGTGAGTCACATAGGAAAACAAACACAAATACGGGAATATTATGAAATCGTTTATGCACTAACTACTATAACTTATTGTTCTGGTTGACGATGCAGTGTGCAATCGATATACTTTAAATAAGTGATGAACATCACGGGAAATAGGAATATTAAAAAAAACAACAAGGTATTAAATTACAAAACAATGAGCCATCATTCAGCCCACAAATATTTACATAAATATTTATTTTTGAGTTCACATTCATGACATGCTTACGGTATTATAGTTGAATATAATGAGGGACTAGTTTTTTGATTAACTCTGTCTTCTTTTTAACTATTTCAAAGGAAAGAAATAATAACTAAATTCCCCTTACATATAAGTGAAACTTTGGTAATGCAAATATTATTTGACAGGCACCCCCTTCTCCAATATATCTCTTGTTACAGAGCACGTGTTCTCTGTTTATCATGAGAAAATACAAGATGCGCATTGCCCATATTTCCAAAATGAAATTCATGAAAGTACTTTCAACCTAACAATCAAGTGTTATTAACACGTACGGCAAACATCTACTCTTTATGTGAGGTAAACTTGCACTCCAGCATCGGAACGTTGACATACTTTTCAGATCAAAGTTTATCAAGACAAAAATAATGTTTTAACAATCAAACAATAAAGATATTGTGACTAACTGAAAAGAATGCTAAATCATGAAATGATTTGGTTGTTTTGTTGGTATAAACCTTAGCTGTAGCACACGATGCATAATCAGATTGTTATTATTCAACTAAATGCCTATTGTGTCGAACATAAGGTATGTTGTGGTGTAATTTATAAGAATATATCTATATTTTATTTGTTTAACCTTCAGCATCAAACAAAACGGTTCGGTTAGCAATGAGCAGCAACAAATGACGAGTTACACTGCTGGCGCATCGGGCTGAACACGCCTTCCCCCTATTCGTTGTGGGGCCAACATTTTCGTTTTTATCATTTTTGATAATATTTAGAAGAATAAAATCAATAGATTGTACGTATTTTCAACGTAGCATATGCCATGTCTCATCTGTTTTTTTCGTATGCACTTTATTTAAATAGAGGAGAAGAATTAATATACTAATAAGTTATATCTTATTTTATAATCCTCGATCACATTGTGATGTATTTCATCTTTATACATATAACGTATTTATGTTTGTATGCTATCTGTTTAATAAATAAAGTTTGAACTAAACTAAACAAACTAGATAAGTTAGTTTTCTTTTAAAGATGCACTCTTACTCCCAGATAAGATTTATCACAATGGTTCTTATGAAGGATACCGAGTTTAATTTGAAAGAAATGCGCATAAAACACGCTAGTTCTACTTAAGTATACCACAGTCAATCTTTTAGCATATCACCAATCATTTAATATTTTTGCGCTTTCTGCTATTAATTACACGGCTACAATCTTGTTATCAGTAATTCATATTTTCCTTAAATGCATTATATAGTAAGTAGTTAAAGGTTTATCAGTCAAAATTGATGTTTGTTATACATGTGTATGTACTGATTTTGAATGAGAGTGTCACTTTAAAAAAATTATAAACCTCATTATGCAGCTGTTCATTGGTACCGTTTGATCGAAACAGAATGACGAAACCCAAAGAAATATAAAACAATGTTTGTGATGAAATGATATCATATGAACTGACAACTATCCTGTAATATCAATTATGCAATAACATGCAATGTGTCTAACAAAGTTTCTCTCAGCAACACGCAGATTAAAAAAATCATTGCAATAGTTATTATTATACGAATCATAACCAGGTGGCAAAAAGTACAGATATCGGCAACCATGTCCGTTTGGCTTTAGTGCCAATATTACTCTCACATTACCTTCAATATACAGATATCGGCAACCATGTTCGTTTGGCTTTAGTGCCAATATTACTCTCACATTACCTTCAATATACAGATATCGGCAACCATGTCCGTTTGGCTTTAGTGCCAATATTACTCTCACATTACCTTCAATATACAGATATCGGCAACCATGTCCGTTTGGCTTTAGTGCCAATATTACTCTCACATTACCTTCAATATACAGATATCGGCAACCATGTCCGTTTGGCTTTAGTGCCAATATTACTCTCACATTACCTTCAATATACAGATATCGGCAACCATGTTCGTTTGGCTTTAGTGCCAATATTACTCTCACATTACCTTCAATCATTTGTCTTATAATAAGTATGAGAAAGCGAACGAAAATAACCATGAACGTTTCATACCTACATGTACAATGCTCATATGTAAGCGAGTGTAAACTTTATAAATGACATACGTCGTTCGCTTAGAAGTAGATTATTTGTAGTTTTTGACCTCAAGTGCAGAAATAGGTAATGGTATATCCATGTTATTCTGAATACCAATGAAGGTGTTGAGAAGGTTTGCTCCTCAGAAACGAATGATTTGAACAATTTCAATTGTTCGGATGTTATGATCAAGGAGGCTTACGTTTTTGATGTAATATCCGAGTTTGACTTATCGATAACCATTAACCTTTGCTGTTTTACTTCCAGCTTTGTGCCAACACCTTTAAAAGGAGTATCGTGGTGATTTTGTTTAGAACACACAAATCAAGAAGTCGGACTATCACCAGAATGGCCGTATACAATAAAAGATTTATTCAAAAGCTGATCTTTGCTGTCTTAATGGTCACGGAAACAATTTGATGGGACACAAATGCAAAAAATGAAATTGTTGTTGTCATGGGTGATACAAATCCGCCCCAATATTGTTGGCAGAAAGTTGAACGTGAACATAATTTCTGAATAAATGTTCATATGTTGTTCTTAAATTATGATTTATTGGTGTTGTTAAGCATAATATGATACACTTACGTAGCTCAATTTTAAGAAAGTTGTATGTATTTTAAACAAATTGGATATTTTAAATTAATTCAAAATTAGAAATGCAGATAGAATCCTACAAACAAGTATTGCCTATGAAGACAATTTCTCCTTTTTGGAATTTTTTAAAATGCATTTTGATTCAAAAATGAAGAAATCGTCATTTAGTTCATCAAAACAATTTGAAATGTGCATTAACCAAACAATTATTGTTGTACGCATTCAATAACACATTCAGATGCATTCGATATTATACGTCACTATCAATAAATATTTTTACGATCTTGTAGTCAAGCACTATCTATGTTTGATTATATTTCGGCCGTCCCGAAAAAGCTTGTACCAATCAAATACGAGCGTCTTGGACCATTTCCTTAATCCATCATCCGGATTCATTAATTCCCATTTGTCCATTAGTGTCATTCCAGCTCTCGCACAGTATTTAATGACTGTCCGATGCTCCGTTCGCTCGAATGACGTTGACGTTTCTACACCAGCAATTTCTTACATTGCTTAAAACAATGAGCATGGTATTTTTAAGCGATGATGTTTGTTTTTTGCGCTTGTGTTAGGAACGTCATGTAGATTTACACGGTTAAACGGTGCAAAATTATTGCATATTTAGCATTTATAACAGTGAAGACAATCTGGTAATTGTTAATAGTTTAAGGTGATCTGTAGCGTAGATTATATAAGTAATAAACATTTTTTCTATTAAAATATAAATGCTATGTTATTAATTGTGCTATCAAAATGTAAAAATGTTGTTAGAAATTATGTGTGGCAAGTATCGTCATAGTCAACTTCGCCACCCGCTAGGAGACCCGGGTTTGATTCGCGGCCTAATTTTTACCGCGCATGTCAGTTTTGTTTGTTGTCACTAAGCCTGACAAGTCTGTTTCCAACGGGTATTCCGGTGTCCCCCACTACACAAGACCATAATCACGTGAGTGATTAATATAATGTTTTAAGAATTTGTTTAATAATCGTTGTTAAATAAATATGTTTAAATTAAAAGTATGAAGACGCAAAGTAATAAACCGTTAAGGAACTAAGCAACACCACTAGCGAACTGCCCGCACTCACATATGTATATAGGATCCAAAATGGGAAAAGAGGGCAGGGGTGGGTTCTGATGATGCTTTTATGATTAATTTTGTTATAAATGATACACTTTTCGACAAATGTGAGGCCCCAAATAAGGCTTGATGTGATGTTCTAAGGCGGTTATCTCGTCATCTATTGGTAAAGCTAGTTTGATGCGTGCGTGGTCTATTCGTAGAGTTTTTGTATATATGGTGTTTTATACGTTTTATACGTGTCTCTAGTGCATTTTCGTTCGTTCTTGTGCCTCTTAACAGAGTCGACTACTGGGCTTGACCCTGTAGCTATTAGGCTTGAGCATAAGCTTAAAGCTGCACAGATTGAACGTTTTGCCATCTCTTTAATTTTTTTTATCTTTAAACGAGCCATTTTTGTGAAACCCATGGAAACGAAGTATATAAGACTGCTGATAAAAAAAAATAGTTTGGGTATATTGACATTTAACGCGCTTATAAAACACGGATATGGATGGGAAAATCCTGTATAATGCACAATTCCTCGCAGTTCTCGGTTTGATCTCATTGGAATAAGATTGCATAATAATGTTTAAAAATAGGTACTTCAGGGAAGGGAACACAGATATACAATATATTACTAAGTTAATTCAATGCGATTTCCTCCCTTCCGTACCCCTCTACCAGTGAAATATGCGTAATGGTGAGTGAGTGAGTGAGTGAGTGAGTGAGTGAGTGAGTGAGTGAGTGAGTGAGTGAGCGGGTGAGTGAGTGAGTGAGTGAGCGAGTGAGCGAGTGAGCGAGTGAGCGTGTGAGCGAGTGAGCGAGTGAGCGAGTGAGCGAGTGAGCGAGTGAGCGAGTGAACGAGTGAACGAGTGAACGAGTGAACGAGTGAGTGAGTGAGTCAGTCAGTCAGTCAGTCAGTCAGTGAGTGAGTCAGTGCAGGCAAGCGAGTATCCAATAGAGTGAGCGAGTGAGCGTGTGAGCGTGTGAGCGTGTGAGCGTGTGAGCGAGTGAGCGAGTGTGCGAGTGAGCGAGTGAGCGAGTGAGCGAGTGAGCGAGTGAGTGAGTGAGTGAGTGAGTGAGTGAGTCAGTCAGTCAGTCAGTCAGTCAGTCAGTCAGTCAGTCAGTCAGTCAGTCAGTCAGTGAGTCAGTGCAGGCAAGCGAGTATCCAATAGAATGATTCGTTGCTCAAGCACTTCAGCACAATCAGTGCTTTCATTATTGTATTTTTCATATACGACGTCACAGGAAAACTCATCCATCGGCGTCGACCCCAATAGGATTATAATCAGTCTTGTTTCGTTGTGGGCCGTATTGCACGAACAAGATGGTACTCTGTTTAGAGCTACGGTGGTTCTTTAACGTGTCCCAAAATATAACGCAATGTCACAGGAGTCCCTGTTGGAAAACAGTAGGAACCAAATGTTTGTAAAGAAACAAGATTCAGCATATAAATGATGAATAGTTTTTTATTGAATTAGCAAAACGTGAAGAGGGGTTTTCCTTCTTTTATTGCAAATTTTGGAAAATTTAGCAAAGCGCTGACTTAGAGATTACAATATACATTTATAAGCCTGATGTTTTGAGTATGTATCTGTATTTCTACAAAATGTTAAGAAATAAGATGACGTGTGTACAAATGTTGATATAAATATTTCTTAAGGTGTGTCAGATAGATGTCGTGTCTTCTATGGATTTAACAGGTTCGATGACTGAACTAGTCCGAAGAGGAATACTCTTTTGGTATAAAATAACGGTATATTTTTACCTTAAATCCAGAGGATTTGCGTTATACGGAGATCAGTATAAAATGATACAGTATGTAAGAAAATAACAAGCATAGCAAGGCATATCACAAACAGATCGTTCATTGTTTTAAAAAGAACCAATTACCACTTGAAACAATTAGAAGGGCTGAATAGTCATCTTGGCTTTCAATGAAAACGAATACAGAAAAGGTTTAGCAGCAATCCAAAACCTAGTTAAAACAGATGTCTTTATAATCCAAATGGAAGTTACACTGTTAATAGGTCGGCAAATGTTAGTTTTTGTGGAAAAACCACAAAAATTCTGTAAAGGCTATCCTTTGGTCTTCTGAAAGTACACAAAACACGTTTGAAATTTAGTTATTTATGCCTATTGGTTTCTTTTTCCTGCAAATAAAACATCGTATGTTTATTTTAAAACAAAACTAATAGGTATAATGATATACCTAATTTATACGTCCAATCGTAGACTCTCATTTCCAACTCGTGACCGTGACAAATTAGTTCCGTATGGGGACGCACGCGCCTACATTAAAGTCTGTTTTTTCCCGTATTGTATAATGCACAGGTCCCATGTTAAACAAAGATTAAGACCGAAACGCGTGGAAAGGATCCGATTTAAAATCGGGATCGACCGACGCTCTAAAGTTAGAGTGACATAAATCCTTTTTAATAAAAATGGTCACTTCTCGTTTGTTTGTAAACAAAACGTCAAAATGTTGTACAAATCTGATATCAACGCCTTTAAAAAATATCATATTTTTGAAATATTTGGAATAATAAAGGTTTATAATGAAAAGTATTCGTACACAGCTGTGCAAATCATACTTGATTCGCCTAAAGGCTCGTTCAGTATGTTTTTCCGAGCTGTGTACTCGTCCAAATATATCACTGTATTGTATTGAACAATGTTAAATAACCTGTAATATCGAGGATCTTAGATCTGTTTAGTACGCTCTGCTTATCAATACATTTAAAAGTCAAACTTTTGTTGCGATAAATTGCCACGAACTAGTGAACTTGAAAACAATCATATCCAGAAAGTGCACAAAGGTTTATGTGCTTGATGTTCTGCGTTGTTTTTGTCTGGATATCTCGCTTCGATATTTTCAAAAGAATGCTTAATGCTTGTATTTTTCTTTTTATTTCCATCTGTTACGGTCAAATACTTTTCGTTAACAACTGGTGATATTTTGTTTTCAAGAAATACCGGTTTTGAGAAAAGACATGTGGTAGATAAATGTAGTAAGTTACTCTAAACACATTGATTGACTAGTTTAATGGGTTTTTCTCGGGAAATCCAAGTAGGTTTTAATTACAAACCAATATTTAAATGTCTCTATAACGTTTAATTCAAATTGTGCGCCTATCTGTCAGATTTGGCTTGTACTAAGATCTTATCACTAATCTGAGAAATCTATAGCACTCTTTATGATCTTTCTTTAACATGTGTGAATTTTTAATTGTTTAGACTATATTTCAGTACCGTCTAATATCCCCTTAATTCTTACTATCATCATCCACGTTTTCGATGACCCACTTCTCGAGCCAGCCTCCTGTATCTTTGCAAAGTGTGTCGACCATCAACGGCATGAGGACATCTGAATAACATTTAAACGATATTGAAGATGTTCTTTTAGTTCGTGTGTAATGATATACGACATAAATTTATTGGTAGATATGATGTCAGAAGTTGTAGTTAGCAAGACGTTTACTTATTTCATAAACAAACGTATTATAAATTAATACATCGAGATGCGAAAATGATCTAAGCGTGTATTTATCTAAATTAACTAAGTATTTGCACTTGACACCTGTCTCTTTGCAAAGGGTCTGGTCCATGAACAGCATGAATACATCTGAAACACAGTTTTAACAGATAGTATCTCATATTCACAATAGTCAACGAATTCGTACACGATGGCCTATTGGTTGATTCAATGAATATTTGATGTATTTAAAGTTGTAGTTAGCAATTTTTTTTCACTTATTGTATATGCATACGTATTATAAATTATTACATCATGGAGCGAAAACGTTCGAGGTGTTTATTTATCTACACTCAATAAGAATTTTTTAATTTATAACCTCGACATGTAATTCTTCAAGGGAGAAGCGGTTTATCGTGTTAAGAATTGGCATAATGGAGCATATGCGTATTTTGTAGTAAAAACACAATATAATACACTATAAGACCATCCGGGTCATATAAGTGAAAAATAAAACTTCGCACGGACGATTTATGATCAATACATTACCAATATCCACTTTCGTTTTCATGACATATCAGACGACAATTTCATTTCCGTGCACAATTTTCGGAAACAACCGAACGATCCCGAATATATATTAAATACTCATAATTATTGTCATATATCATATGAGCCTAGTTTTTATACACATAAGTGGACAAAGTGAAAAGAACACTTATTCGAATACAGAAGACACAAGCAGCTTGATTATGTTGTAGTAAAGCTTGGTTTTGTTATATGAATGCATACGCCGCATTCAACGTAAGACTGATATATAATTAATGCAAACCTATGACAACGATGTCAATCTTATGTTTTTGACACTTCCGTTTGTCTTGCAATTCTGTCATCTGATGTCTTTCCACTTTAAACACTTAACAAATCTTCACCTACCATTCTCAACGCATGTAGTCCTCAACTTATCAGATGATGGACAGGCATTGGCCAGTATTGCGCGCTGGAAAATCTTACTTTGGTAATGGGTCTGGCATAAATAATGTTTTCCGAAGCTTTGAACGCTTTGTCTGAAAAATGGTTACACTCCATAGAAGAAGTGTAACAGCTAATTTTAATTTTTTTTAATCACATAACTCCCTACTAATATTCATCCGGTTTAACAAACGTAATTCTAGTTTATACTGTGTTTAGTGTTTTGATATTAAAATGTAAACTGAACAGAATTGACGGCACTTAATAATTATTGTTTCGGAAGGTCAGCTGATTTACATCGATGTTGTTATTGGATACTATTAAAATAGTATCTGTACGAAAACAATACATAAATGACAATTGCTCATCCATCTGTTTGAAATAGGATTATTTGTTGGTGATGAAGTCTTGAGTTTGCAAAAAACAACATACTTTTCATGCGTATGGCGACCAGTTTCCTTTTCTCAAAGTCGTATTCAAGTCCGATAAACAATGAATCAGAACTATTTAAAAATAACACCCCGTTTTGACCCATCGCTGAAGAAGGTTAAGGAGTACACCCAATACAATAAATAATTATAGAGAAATGTAAGATATAACAGCAAACGGGTGTACCTGTAGACAGCAATATATACTCTAAAGTATTAATGCTGCACTCTCACAGATTGATCCTGTACCTGTAGACAGCAATATATACTCTAAAGTATTAATGCTGCACTCTCACAGATTGATCCTGTACCTGTAGACAGCAATATATACTCTAAAGTATTAATGCTGCACTCTCACAGATTGATCCTGTACCTGTAGACAGCAATATATTCTCTAAAGTATTAATGCTGCACTCTCACAGATTGATCCTGTACATGTAGACAGCAATATATACTCTAAAGTATTAATGCTGCACTCTCACAGATTGATCCTGTACCTGTAGACAGCAATATATACTCTAAAGTATTAATGCTGCACTCTCACAGATTGATCATTTTGACTGCATTTTTATTTTATGCCTTGGAATGAGACATTTTTTTCGTAATTGTCTAGAAACCAGTAATATCAAACTGATGACAAAAGAGCAGATTGAAGCTTTCATTTGTACGTTTAAATTTGATGTTTAATGGCTAAAAGCGTTACTAACGTTTAAAGAAAAATGAGAATTTTGGCAGTTTACCAAACAGTTGAGATCTGCTTTATTGTTATTTATTGTACATGACTAATTTAAAGTCACTGACGCCAAAATGAGCTGAATCTGAGTCAAAAAAGAGGTCAAAACTGTCAATTTGTGTGAGTGCAGCTTTATGATAAATGTAAGGTAGAATATAATGATTCACGATCCTTTGCGGTATAAAATAGAAGCATTTTATCCGAGGAATTGGAAAAGTTCAAGATAACGTCCGAAGAAATTAATGTTTTGTGCTCTTATGCGGTTCAAAATAAATGCATATTGTCCGAGGAATTGGACAATTACAAGAATTAAAGTCCGAAGAAAATCATGTTTCGCGTTTTCTTGCGGAATAAAACAAAACAATTAAACCACAACTGGACTTTTAGAGACATTTCCCACATGGTTTCATTTAGGCCACACCAAATTAATAACTTGTTCATCGGATTTCCCGCACCTATTTCTTCAGAAAAGCAAAAACAATATTTTTATTTTTTTTTCCACTTGCGCCCGCACCATCTTAAAAAAATGTTATATATTTTTACGAGCGCTAATTTGTTTAGTAGAATGTAGCCTTTTCCCCCGTTTTCAATAATTACAATTATCAAAGCACCGGCTCAATCATGCAGCCGCTCTAATTAGACTCAATGAACGATATAGACCCGGATACAAGCGTCTAGATGATCGAGACTAAATTGGCAACAGTTCACTTCCTGATTCTTGAAAATTAATAAGTCAACAAATGACAATTCTACCACCATTTAAAGTTTGATTTAATTTTGGACAAATGTGTTTGTTTGAATTTGGCTCCCGCTAAAAGTAAACGTATATATACTGGACAAGAAGTGCTGAATTTTATCGTGAATGACAGTGATTATCCAAAGTGAATTTGGTTCGGACATGTTTGACGGGAATTCGGATGCTTACAGTGAGAAACCAGTTTCCAATCTGTCATCTATACCTACTACACCCGTCTAGGTAAAAACTTCAGGTGTGTATTTAAACTTCTTTGCTATTAACATAGCAAATAGGATATTGTTTTTGTATTATTTGTTTCCTTCAAAATACAATATACATTTTATGATTTATGCATGTTTGTTTTTACAGATCTGAGTAAAGTGTTTATTTAGTTCATATGCATTGCATGTAAGTAATAGAAACAATAAAGTTTGGTCAGGAAACAAGCACCACTGTTCTTGTGTTATAATCAAATTGTTTCAGTAATGCATACTACTTTATACTACAATGTACATTTATGTATTATAATGCTTATTACAATTTCAGATTCCTCCGACGCAGCGGATCATGAAATTCCTGTCCCCATGAGGCAAGGACGGCATGCTTGGGTACAAGGCCTTGGTCAATGTTGGAGGACAGTAGAATGACGCTAAAAATTAATCTGACTGACATTCATATGTGCTTCATGCAATCCCAAGAGTGTTACCATTCACACAAAAAACATCAAACAAAACAGATTGTGTATATTTTGTAATTATTAGTCAAAAAGGATAAAAAAAATGTTGTCAGACTGTGTGATTGGAAAAAGGTATTAATCACACTTTGTGTTGCGAATAAATGTTTGTAGATTTTTTAGATATTCATTCAAGTGTTAAATATTTATTCTGATTGTTTTTTTTTCTATGAAAAAATATTGCATATTCTTGTATTTTCTTGAAATATTTTTTTGCTTTATATGAAAATTGACACAATCATTATTTGCAGTACAACATAAGTAAAAGTGTCTTATGTTTATGTTTTCTTAATTACTAAATTTGAACAAGATATCTAAAACAATAAGGAAAATCCGCAAATTTGAAAAAAGGCGTTAACTTCTGAAAAGCCTAATATCAAACTGGCGCTGGCTGGAATTTTCTGTGACATATTTTCAGTTGAAATAATTTACAATGCAGTGTGGGTTTTTTTTTGTAAAAAAAATCCAGAACTTAGATGGCTACCAAGGCCAATCATGTAGTCAATGCAAGAATGATAGCTGTAGTTTATAATTGATTGCAAATGCCTATATTCATTTTGTGAGTTATTTTCTAAGTCACCTTGTCTAGTCATTTCCAAAGCATGAGTATTTTAATAGAGAATTATTTTTAACCAAGTTTTCCTCAGGAAAAGTGGAAAACCTAGTAAATAGATTTGGATATGCCATTGGGCAGGCAGGTGGCTGTGGCCATTGGTGTTTGTGTCCAAGATTTAACTTAGCCATGCATAGGGTATTTTGAAAAAAAAACTTTTAAAAAAGGTTTAAAAAACTGGAAAACTGGTATTTAGTTCTCTCATATATGAAATAGTTTAAAGAAATAGATTTGCTTGATCTCAAATAGCATTTGTTTAATATCAAAACTAATATTTGTATAGAATTATCTTTTAGTGTTATCATTCTTTCACTGGATGTTATCCTTTTACTATTTATAATATCATTGTTTAGTTAATAGGTGAATAAAATGTGAGCAAAAGTGAGTTAAATGACTATATATTGTAGTGCCTCTGGTACAGCACTCGTGTTGATTTGACCTTCGAGTTCTTCAGTGACCATTTGACATTTCCTCTCGTAAATGTTTAAGTTCGCAGCAATTACTTAAATCACTACATAAGGCGTACAAGCTTTAAATAAGGTTTATTCAATGTTAACCAACAACTTCGTAGACATATACAATATAGTATGCAAGTACGTGTCATATGTGTAACTCTTACAACTTTTGGTAAAGCGAATACGCTACAATTGTTAACAAAGATGGTAACTTCGGGGAAAGAATCACACTCGAGCCTTATATTTTAAATGCGCACTTATATATTATTTTTTCCTTAGCATTAATACATTCAAACAGTCAGCCGCCTTCCACGTTAAAAGACTACCAGGATACTGGATTAATTTATTATAAAAGATCTGCTTCAGATTTCTTTAATGTCCAAAACGCTCCCTTTAACATGAATAATTACTTATGATTATAACGATTCGTATTTACTATATTTCTATGGAATATTTACTTTGCATTCAGCGACAGGCCTTGGTGCAACTAGAATTTCTTTTTTTTTTACCGGGAACCCCTTCCACAAATATCCTCTCTTTATATACTAAAAGACAGACGACTGCATCGACATGCCATCGACAGGTGATCGACTCTAGATCGACAGCAGATCGACAGTTAGTCGATCTAGATTTAAACATAAAATATGATCGATCGCCTTAAACCGAGTCGACAGATCGATCTAAAAATAGTAACATTAGATAAACATGGCGGCTAAACAATGAAAATTATGATTTATATCACAATTATTGCTACTATAACACGTTAGTATTTGTTAAAACAATGTAAAAACCAGCACCTTAAGATTCAAATTTCGCGGCTATTCTGGCCTTGAAAGGAAAGGAAGTGACGCAGCTGTCAAAATTCTTAGGTACCAAAATGGCCGACTGACTGTGTACAGTTTGAATTCAGTTAAAGAAGTGGATTTAAACCAAGAAGATTCGGACTTAACATGTGAAACTACGGTTATTATAAGTTATAAAAACCTTTCTTTACAATATATAAAACCAGGTTAAAGATAATTCTGAATTTAGATCGAAAGTAACGAGAATAAAGGTCCGGATGGGGTAATTTCCTAGCGAACTTGTATTTCGTACATGATAAAAGAATGCAATTTTATCATGGTTAGCTACCCCATCCTGGACATCAGCACATCAAAATGTGGGTAAGTCATATATTATTGAAGTACTGATTCTTAGACAATGTCACTGTACCAGGGTACATCATCACCCCCGCCTTAAGGGCAAGCTCCTGCTGCCCGTAACCACTCATGTGATAGTCTGATCACTCAACATTTAACAAGTTAACTATTTAACAAATTTAACGAACTGTTTATATTTAACTCCAATTGCGGCCTGTTAATGTTTTTTCGGCTTAACTACTGTCTTAAATTCTGGTTTGGGAATGTCCATGGACGCCACCTTGCGTTCAATTCGATATACTTCCCCTTTCAAACTGTCCACTGCCGCTACAATAACCCTCGTATTTCTGTCAATAGCCGCGATGATCTTCGACGCAGAAGCCTGCATGGCCTCTTCTATTATCCGGGCCACCCCATCCAGTTGAGAGGCTTCGGCTACCTTCTTCGGCTCAGGGGCATCCTTAGTTGGCAACGCCCCCCTTTTCGTCCCCTGCCTCGGCGTTTGGTCAAGGCCACAGAGTAGCGAGTCCACCATGTCCTCTGGGCCAGACATCAGCAGATTGTTGAGTCCCTCATCACATAGCGGCGTGGATGGAGTCTGCACTCTCGGTCCCGAGGTTGGCACGGCACGTGCTTGCAACACAGAGCTTGTGTTCTGCTCTAACCCTACGCTCAGCTTTGGCTGTGAAAAGGGGGTCATTTGTGTTATGGCCCCAGAATTTTGCGAAGCAGGAGGCACAGCAGAACTGTGGTCAACGCACGTAGTGCCTTGTCCTATAGGGACGAGCTGCGACGCTGCGTCATCGAATGTCGAGAAATTTGAAAGGTCAATAGTCTCAAAAGTCATTGGAGCGGCAGACGTCTGAGCTGGTGAAGCGATACTCGTCACTGGCGCCGCAATCAGTAAAGAACCCAGATGACTCTGCCCATAAGAGGTAATAGGGACCAATGGCGGTTGGATAGCCTGCAAATTTGGCCTTGGTATTGCTGGGTAGATTGGACTCACAGCTTCATGGGTAGCGTCCCATACTCTATGACTACTAGTGCTGCCCTGTCTCGCTCTTCGTATTGCCTCAGCTAGTGTCGTCCCTCTTTCCACTGGCTGCGCCCAATCATCACCGACGTAGATGGGGTTATTAGACATGACCAGTATTTGACCGACGTCACTAGGCCCCCTTTTTTCGACCTCGTCAACGTGCCTCCGGTACCTCCTTGTATGGTCTGTCAGGGTGTTAAGGTCCTGGCACCTGAATCTGCATAGTGTGCAGTAGAACGGGACCCGCTCAACCGGTACATGGTCCTTCAGGGCGTGATCCAGAACCTGCCATTTCCGCCCAATCTTATCACACTTGCAGCATCTGTACATCAAACTGCCGTTGGCAAATCTGTTCTGCATCTGAAAGGGAGTGTTGTTGTTTTTTTTTGAGACAAATAAGACAAAGATGCGGATGGGGCCTGACTGTTTGCTTTATTTAACCCGATTTTCTGAGTAGACGTGATCCACGCATCTGAAGGAAAGTTCAGCGTCCCGACCCAAAATTATTATTTCCCCACTACTTTATATAGTAATGTCTTTCCGTTCAACCTTACTACCTCGGCCTTGATATACGGATATATTAAATAATTGTCTCCTAAGCGGCTTTGCATCACCGCTGGGTGGTTCGTCTGTATTTGCCTGTGTGCATACACAAAAGTTTGAAAAGTTTTAACTAAATCTAATCACTGAACAATGTTACAAAAATGTTATTTGCTGTGTTCTCCTTTTAGCATGCCTTAAATTCATTTTCATCATTTTGGGCACACCCATTGGAATTGGCTAGTCTCCTCTTGACCTCTGTAGCCCATTTCGGCACTGCTTTCCCCCGATATTGCTTCAGTTTGTCATGATGGAACACACGCTCTCTTCCCCGCCTATCCAGTTGTATTATGAAATTCACAGATGATAGCCTCTTCTTGATCAGATAGGGTCCCTCATATGCCTTCTCAAGCTTAGGGTTAACACCCAACTTGCGTACCTCTCTGAGACACCATACAAGATCTCCTTCACTATACATATTTAAGGAGGCGTGCACATCGTAGAGCTCCTTGTTCCTTGATGCGCACTGGCCAAGATGCTTCCTTGTAACCTCGTGCGCTCTCAGCATCCGGGCTTTTAAGGATATTACGTAATCACCCGGAGTGGATGTCGTGGCTGGGCTGGTTTCTGCCATGGGAAAGACAAGCTCTGCTGGAACTCGCACCTCCCTCCCGATTGCCAGCATGTTTGGTGAGAACGACGTTGAACGGCTAGGCGTTGAACGGTAGGCCCCGGCGAGGACACCGAGGTGCATGTCCCAGTCCTCCTGTTCACCTGTCAAGTACGACTTTATCATCTTGATTAACGTCCTATTAAACCTCTCTACTTGGCCGTTGCATTGTGGATGGCGTGGACTTGTGCGGGTCTTTCGTATGAACAGCAGGTTACACATCTCCTTGAAAAGGCGGCTTTCAAATGGTGTTCCCTGGTCCGTGTGGATGCAGAGCGGCGCTCCCCATCGCGGCACAATATCGTTAACGATCTTTTCGGCACACAGCTCCGCCGTCTGGCTCGGCAATGCCCAAACCTCGACGTACTTGGTAAAATGGTCCGCAGCAACTAGGACAAACCGGTTCCCCCTAGGTGTTACCGGAAGTGGTCCCATAAAGTCAAGGGCCATTACGTCCCACGGTGCGCCTACTCCTATGCGTCCCAATGGTGCCCTAGCTGGTCTCCGTGGTCGCTTGTCAGCCTCGCAGACATCACATGCCGCGATATACAACTTAACGTCTTCTTTCATGTTATACCAATAAAATGACTTAAACAGCTTCGCTTTGGTGGCCTTGATTCTCATGTGGCCGCCGGTGGCTGCATCATGGACAAGCTGCAACACTTCGCCCCTCAGTCTTTTTGGTACGACCAGCTGCGGCTTCCGGTCAGGATTGTACGACCTAAAAATAATACCATTGCGTAGCCTTAAACTGTCCCAAACAACCCAGTAGTGCCGGGACTCGGGGCCCTGGTTAGACATTGCTTCTGTTGCCGGTTTTGCTGCTACGAGGAGCCCACGGTATACGGCTTGCATGTCTTCGTCCTGCTGCTGAAACTCTGCAATCTCGCTTGCTTTGTATGCGTCGAGCCAGCCCCCCAAACCGGAAGCAACACCATCAGATGGGACTTGCTCCACCCCGACCGCTCTAACAGCCTCGGTACTTTCAGCATTTGGGAACGAAGTCTCACCGGCTAACCCGTCCTCATAACCCGCACTCGCGGCCTCGCTTTTCATAGGCCTGTCTGTGTTACCACCCTCTTCCGGTTCTTTTGAAGTAAGAACCGTCCCCCCTTCAGGCGCCCAGCCCATGAGTTCCGCCCTCCGCTTACACTTTGGGCATGGGCCGCATTTGAGTGGTTCGCTCGTGTCACCCGCCGCGCATGTGCAGTCCTTAGGTGTTGGACAGCGTGAAAGGGCGTCACAGTGCCCTTGAAGACTTCCCGGTCGGTATTCGATCTCAAAGTCGTATGAAGCGAGTATTTCTGTCCACCTTGCGACTTTGCCACTTGGCTCCCTCAACTGCAGCAGCCACACTAATGCTTGGTGGTCAGTTCGCACCCGAAACTTCCGCCCAAGAAGGTACTAGCGGAAGTATTGCACGAAATAAACGACAGCCAGCAGCTCCTTTTCCGTGACGCAATAGTTGCGCTCGGCTTTGTTCAGACCGCGACTGGCGTATGCAATCACGCGTTCACGGCCTTCTTGTATCTGTGCCAGGACGACGCCTATGCCAACCCCTGAGGCGTCGACATCCAGGAGAAAGTGTCCCGCGTCGCCCCGGGGGTACCCCATGACCTCAAGGCTTATCAGACACTGCTTCAGCTGGTTAAAAGCCTCTTCGCAGGCGTCACTCCATACGAAAGACTTGTCGATCTTGGTCAGCTCCGTCAAGGGGCGGGCGATCTTGGCAAAGTCCTTTACAAATCGCCTGTAATACGACCCTGTTGCGACGAACTGCTTGACCTGCTTGGCATTCTCCGGCCGCGGCCAGCCGACGATCTTGGCAATATTGAGCGGATCAGGCTTGATCCCCTTGCCGGACACAACGTGTCCGAGAAAGGTGACATCAGTCTGGAGTAGCTGGCACTTCTCTGGTTTCAACTTTAGCCCAGCAGTTGAGATGCGATCCATGACCTCCGCCGTCCGCGCCATGTGTTCGTCGAAGCTTCGGCCGAATACGATGATGTCATCGATGTACACTAGGCACGTGACCCACTGCAGGCCCTGCAATGCCAGCTCCATCGCGCGCTGAAAAGTCCCACTAGAATTGTTAAGGCCGAATGGCATTCTGACCATTTCGTAGTGGCCATACTTACTGCAGAAGGCTGTTTTAGGTATGTCTTCTTCCTTCACAGGAATTTGAAAGTACCCACTGGTCAAGTCGAAGCTACTAAAAAGTGTTGACCCGGCTACTGCGTCGAGGCAGTCCTGTATCCTGGGCAGAGGGAATCCATCAGGCTTGACCAGCTCGTTGACCTTGCAATAGTCTACGCACGGCCTTATGGCGCCTGACTTCTTTCTGACGAGGACGATCGGTGAGGCCCAAGGCGAAGTACTCTTCCTGATTACCCGTTTTCTGCAACAAGTCCTCAATGGCCTTTTTCTCCTCGTCGGCGTACGCTAAGGGTACCCTGCTTGACCGGCCGGGCGCCACCTGTATCGATCCCGTGTTCTACCAGGTCAGTAAGGCCAATGTCCCACTCATGCCGCGAAAACGCCTGCTGGTACATTACCAGAAAACCAGCTAGCACCTCCTGTTGGTACGAATCCCTACCCGTCGCCGCCTTCTGGAACAGCGCACGCAAGTGCTCCGGGATCTCACTTATCTCGGACCGGAAGGCGGGTGTGCTCGCCTGTGCATCCGTCGAACGGCTTACTTGTACCCGTCTTACACTGCTCACATTGTTGTCCTCGTCAGATGTTTCTTTGTCGGAGAGGACACTTACCACGCGCTCGATGCGCTCAGCATGCGCAATCTCGGCGTCCTGTTTCAGTGTTGCTACATTAGGAAGCGGGTTCAGAACCCCCACCTTACACGTGGTCGCGCCGTTGATATTTACGAGAGTCGAAGCCATCAAGAGCGGGTACCTTTCTTGGAAGGAGTTTGCCGCCTCTACCAAGTAGTTCGCCCTATCATCGAGGTCGTCTTCTTCTGTTCTCTCTATGTAGACGTCAATCACAGCTTCCGACTGCGCCGGCACGCACACGTCCTCTGCTACTACCACTTTTCTTACCCTTTGTTGTTTTACCCATCGCAGGCACGGGATCTCCTTACCATTTAATACTACAACGTTCCTGCTCAACAGCATGTCCGCCGGACCACCGTCACCCCCTACAAGAACGTCAAACCCGAGCAGCGCCTCGTCTTCGATTTCCGCCACGGCAAGCTCCTTCTCTAGGACGAGGGGACCTAAGGTCAACTTAAACATACCCTTTCCCCATTCTTTTATTGGAGCCCCGCCTGCACCTCGAAGATAAGCAGCCCCTTTAAGGCTGGGCCGCTCCGCGTCACTCATCTGCTCATACACCCGGTGCGATATAATAGTTCTCGTCGCCCCCGTATCCGTGGTAAACGCCACTGGGACTCCGCCCACCGCACCTTGGATGTATATGCCGTCGCCTCGGTCCCTAGGTGCGACCGCACCTAGCTGGACCCTCTCCTCGTTGCCTGCATTCCCAGCAAAGTTGTGGCCAGTCGTAGAAACGTCACCCTCTAGTTGGACCCCCCTCTGGCCGCGAGAGATGGTCCCTGCTTGTTTAAAGGAACATTACTGCTTACCTCTTTCCTGGCATCTCCCGGGTTAGTTCTAATTTCCTTTTTCTTCGGGCATTCGCGGGCAAAGTGCCCCTGTTCATGGCAGTTGTAGCATCCTACGCTAGGACCCCTCCGCTGCGACCGATCGCGTTTGGCGGCCTCCTCCAGCTTTTCAATTCTCTGAAGCAAGCGTTCTATTTGCGCGCGCTGGTTGCCTGTAACTGCCTCCGGTCGCCCGGCGGCCCTTTTGGGTGCTGCGGTTGACTTTCCGTCGGCCGCCCATCGCACATGCTCAGCGTGCACGTGCTCATTTTCGTCGTTTACTTCCTGTTGCTCGCCGTCCCACGCACGCCTTGCTAAGTGACGCCCCCTGTCGCCCCTTGCGCCACTTCTCATCTGGATCCAGTTGACAGTGTGATACACGGCCTCGTCGATATTCCTGGGCTCCTTGCTGAACTCCATGGCGACCCGTGACTCTTGGTCTAAAAGACCGTCATAAAACCTCCTCAGAAGGTCTTCTTCCCTTGTTCTCCTATCTCTGTGGCGGTGCGCTTTGTCGTATAGTCTTTTTACCTCGGCCGCAAAGTCCTCAGCGGTCTCTCCATGTTTCTGGTTCCGTCTGTTAAATCTAGCCGCGTATGTCTGTGCCGTTTCTATTACCCGGTACCTACAAGCTAACTCGGTTACTAGAGCATCGTAGTCATAAAGTACGTCTGCGGTCAACTGCGAAAAAACGAACTCACCGGCCTGTCCCTCCATTTTAGGCAGTAAGTTGTCCAAGCGCTCCTCGTGGTCCCAGCCATACCTATCTGCAATGGTTTCAAACTTAGATAGCCATACGGCCCAATTCTCCTTTCCTGTAAATGTAGGGAGCTTAACTTGTGGCTGGTTGGGGCCTCCGGCCCTTCCTGTCCGCCTAGCCGGCTCGTAGCCACGTGCATATTGGCGACGCAGTCCCCCGCTGCCGTAGTCACCTTCAGTGTAGTGCGTTCATTGAGGGACTTGGTCTATGCTCTCATTCTGCTGGACACGGAACGGGTCATACTGTCCCCTGTTGTTGCAGTCACCAGCCCGGTAGTGTATAAAAGCAGGTGACCTTTCTGCACTGTCGTACTGTTGCGCGCGATTTACGTCGTACTGTCCCCTGCTTGCGTAGTCACTCGCCGGGTCTTGCGCTCTAGTTGGTGCTTGATATGCGCCCCTGAAAAGCTGGACTCTGTGCGAGTTATTTCTGTCGGAGTGCCAGGCCCGGGCCGCCGCTCGTCGCTCAACTTCCGGTACCGCCCGATGGTCGAGTGGTTCTTGTGCCGCTAGCGTGTCCGCAGGCGCGGCCGGTACTCTCTGTGTTTCTTTCATACATCGAAGCTGGGTAACCACTTCGCGGAGAGCGCCCGCCATGTCCGTCATCATCGCCCTCAAGTCCTCCTGCGTGCTGCCGTCGACCGCGTTGTCTGTGTCGGGTGGCCCCGCGTCACGGCAAGGTGCCTGGTCGGTGCTCTCATCCGGTTCCCCTGCGTTATCCCGTGCTTCCCGAAACGTTACCTCGTCGTCGCTGTCGTAGTTGCTCATAGTTACAGATTTTTAAATATTGTAATTGGGTTCGAATCACTAGATCGGCAATAAATTAACACCGATCCCACTTCTGACACCAAAAATGTAGTGCCTCTGGTACAGCACTAGTGTTGATTTGACCTTCGAGTTCTTCAGTGACCATTTGACATTTCCTCTCGTAAAAAGTTCGCAGCAATTACTTAAATCACTACATAAGGCGTACAAACTTTAAATAAGGTTTATTCAATGTTAACCAACAACTTCGTAGACATATACAATATAGTATGCAAGTACGTGTCATATGTGTAACACTTACAACTTTTGGTAAAGCGAATACGCTACAATTGTTAACAAAGATGGTAACTTCGGGGAAAGAATCACACTCGAGCCTTATATTTTAAATGCGCACTTATATATTATCTTTTCCTTAGCATTAATACATTCAAACAGTCAGCCGCCTTCCACGTTAAAAGACTACCAGGATACTGGATTAATTTATTATAAAAGATCTGCTTCAGATTTCTTTAATGTCCAAAACGCTCCCTTTAACATGAATAATTACTTATGATTATAACGATTCGTATTTACTATATTTCTATGGAATATTTACTTTGCATTCAGCGACAGGCCTTGGTGCAACTAGAATTTCTTTTTTTTTTACCGGGAACCCCTTCCACAAAAAATCCTCTCTTTATATACTAAAAGACAGACGACTGCATCGACATGCCATCGACAGGTGATCGACTCTAGATCGACAGCAGGTCGACAGTTAGTCGATCTAGATTTAAACATAAAATATGATCGATCGCCTTAAACCGAGTCGACAGATCGATCTAAAAATAGTAACATTAGATAAACATGGCGGCTAAACAATGAAAATTATGATTTATATCACAATTATTGCTACTATAACACGTTAGTATTTGTTAAAACAATGTAAAAACCAGCACCTTAAGATTCAAATTTCGCGGCTATTCTGGCCTTGAAAGGAAAGGAAGTGACGCAGCTGTCAAAATTCTTAGGTACCAAAATGGCCGACTGACTGTGTACAGTTTGAATTCAGTTAAAGAAGTGGATTTAAACCAAGAAGATTCGGACTTAACATGTGAAACTACGGTTATTATAAGTTATAAAAACCTTTCTTTACAATATATAAAACCAGGTTAAAGATAATTCTGAATTTAGATCGAAAGTAACGAGAATAAAGGTCCGGATGGGGTAATTTCCTAGTGAACTTGTATTTCGTACATGATAAAAGAATGCAATTTTATAATGGTTAGCTACCCCATCCTGGACATCAGCACATCAAAATGTGGGTAAGTCATATATTATTGAAGTACTGATTCTTAGACAATGTCACTGTACCAGGGTACATCAATATATTTGTTCGCTCTTCGCTCGCTCCTCTTTTTTGCAAAATGCAATCAAATATTGTTATTATTATTTCGCTCGCTCGCCCCACTATTTTTTGGAAAAAATCCGATGAACAAGTTATCAATTTGGTGTGGTCTAAACTAGATTTTACTTATATTTACCATTTAAATTTATACTCGATTTCTATTATAGAAAGTTTTTTTTCTCAAAGAAATATATTTCATAATCTATGATACGTGTTTATTAATATTTTGAAAGAATTAAAATAAAACATAAACAAAATACAACAGTTTTTGTTCATTTCATCCTGTTTTATTATATAAACATTTTATCAATTTACATTATGATGCTGTTTGCCTACCGCCTACTGACATTAATGAAAAAAGGTATTTTAAAATAGTATTGCATCATAGATGCTAATTATATAACTTACGGAAAGAGGAAAGACTTTCCAGATACACATATTACGTCCATTCCCATAACAACCACAATTAACATGACCAAGTGCCGCATCTTCTGTTTAATCTGTAAAAAGATAAGATTGTGGCTTCTAGGTTTATCACAGTATTCTGGAAAACGTTTGAACTGCATAACACATCAGAAATTAATGACTACAATTCTCAACAATACGTTGTATACATTAGTGATACACATTTGTTTTGAAATGTTCTGAAAAACAATGCAAAACAATCAGACAACATAACGATCACCTGAACGCTAAAATAATGAATGTTTCAGTTTAAAACGTTGTTTTTGGAAACCATCATTCTGCCGGTAATTTTAACGATGTGTGAAATTATAATGTTTTCCTCGTTGTATGATATAATCTAGTAACAATTAGAATCCAATGTGTTGTTAACTCGTACAAAAAAAATATACATTATTGTATAATTTTACAATTAAGCAACACCTGTTGCTAAATAATGCATTACAGCTCACATAAACCAAACTTTAGCGGCCTGGAAATTTAGTTTTAATATCGATGTATGTGATTTTCATCTTCTCTTCATTATAACTTACAAATTGACCAATATTTACAAGATAATAAACTGTTTCTGTTTAAATATACAATAAGCAACTACAGGAAATCAAATAAGCACAAACATAACTCTGATCGTATTTAAAGCTGCACTCTTATAGATTTGACGTTTAGACAACTTTTTGATTTTTGTGTCTTGGAACGAGTAAATTTTTGCTTTAATATCTGCAAACCAGTGATGAAAGACTCTTGACAAAAGATTAGCTCGCAGATTTTCATATTTCCGCTCCAAAATTGTTGCTTTATGCATTTTTCTTAAACCGTTAGTAACGGCAACCGTAAGTTAGAAAAACGGTAAATCTGTGAGAGTGCAGCTTTAAGCTAAAGGTCGATAGTTGATCCCAGATCTCTGACAAACAATGGTCAACAGTTGTTTGCAATATATGTGTGGAAAGTTTTAAGAGGCTGAAATTTTTCGAGCATTTGAGTCGGATTGATTACTTAGTAAAACTTAACACTTTATATATATGAAGCACAGACTTGACCAAACTCACCATGAATACATTTCCAAGGATTTTTTTTCTGTTATCAGTTGTCATCGTGTTGTTGCCAAATATGTGTTTGTCGATAATTGTTATGCGACTTGTAGAGGTAAATACCGTGACCATGAGGTGAAGAAACGGTTTTCGCTCAATAACTCAAGAACGCTTGCACCCAGGAACTTCATACTTGGTATGTAAATTAGTCATGACTAGTAGATGACCCTTATGGATTAACAGGTCATTTAATCGAAGGTCAAGGTGATTTTTAGGTAAAATTATATTATAGCCTGATATAATAACGGTTTATGTTCGATAGTTTTGTGATTAAATCTGTCCCCTTTTTAACTTTTTCAAAAGAGAAAATAGCAACAACTAAATTCCCCTGACATGTAAGGGGAACTTTGGCAGTGTAAATTTAATTTGACAGGCTACCCTTTTCTCCAATTGATATGTGGTCACTAAGCACGTGCTGTCGTTTTATAAAAAGATAATACAAGATGCGCATTTCCCATATTTCCTTCAAAAATATGTAAATACCTTCAAACTAACAATCTAGGTTCATTATATGGTACGGCAAACATTTACTCTTTAACTCTGTAGATTTGAAGCAACACTAATTCAATTAATTAACCACTTGAAATACTTTGTTCATTTGCAAACAGTAGTAACAAGTTGTAGAAAGAATAACCAGATCATGATTTTCAGACATTATCTATTCTTTCTATGTGAGTGCATACATTTGGAGCTATACCGATGCTACAAAATCGAAAAAGAGGTATTTTACTCATACAAAATAACATTGTTATCACAGTGTGTTAATAATTTAACACACTTGCAATAATAAATAATCCTTATGACAGCATTATGCTGAATAAATAGGTACGTTCAACCGTTTAAGAATTAAATATAAATTTAATATGCCATCAAACTTTCTGTTATGATTCAGAATGAAAAAACAAAAAACATTTCAGGAAAGAGCATGCAAAACGAGGGTTATATTTAGGCAAACATACTCATACAAATAATTCACGATTGCTGCTGCGTATCTAAATATTTGGTAAAAATTAAACGTAATTCATAAATAAATCTTACAACAATTATTTACATTCGTACTTGATTTTCTGAACAGTTAAACTTGTGTTCATTTTGCATGAGCCGGTCGACCTTCCGCGACCTTTGTAGGGGGAGTTTTGCAAGAAAGCATCGCTCTAATTGGGTGCTGGTGAATCATCGTGCGTAGAGAACTTACTACGATCTACATTTTGCTTAATATAGCACGGTACATGTTCACAAATGGCTAATAAAATGACACTGTAAATGTGTTAAGTTAAAATGTCGAAATGCATTTTGTCATCATGAAAATGATATAATGGTATCCTCATATTAAAGAAGAATATTCTAAAACATCATAATAAATTTTATTATAAAACAAGATTTAAATACATGAAATGATTAAAATCTGTCAAATTTTAATTTATTTAACGAGTTAGAACAATCGTCTTAAAGTGTCAATTCGAGAAGACTTGCACATTGTTAAATTACAATTTGATGAAAAAAAATTAAAAGACAACATAAAACAGACGATACTTTACCTATTTATGCCCAATCACATTGGTCATGCATATGTAACACATTAAAATAAAGTTTCATTTTGATCTTTTAAACACAAATAACGTACGCTCATTTGGAAAATTAATAAATATGTTTCCCATTTGCTTTTTATGCCGATATGAACTGAACGTTGCGTATTCAACCCTAGCACGGCACAGTGAATGAAAGTAAATTTGTTTAATTGAATTTATAAAAAAAATACAATGGGTACCTTAAAGAGTAAGCCGAATAATCGAATACTATTATATAACACGTTTAATATGTTAAAGTGTATTAAACTCCTTTAAGTCATTTAAGTCCAACTTCTATTTATTGTAAATAAGCTGCGAGAACCTGTCCTCTTACTTTTAATAGTCAATAATAATACTTAAAGAGCTGTCAAAATTTGCATGAAATTTATAGAATGGGTAATTTGGTATGCTGTTTTCCACTTAAGAGCAATGAGTGTAAAAAGTGGAAATCCATTGACATTATATAGCGTGGTAATTTGAATATTTAGATATCTATAATCCTTCACCCTGCAACTCCATCCTACCTGTAGTGAAATTTATTGCAATAATTAGTTTTTAATCTGGTTTTGCTGAGAGAAACTTTCTAAAACATATGGCATGTTATTTATATTGCATACTTGATATTTAAAGGTTGTAGTCAGTTCATACGATATCATTTCATCATAATCGTTTTTTTTCTATATTTTTTTGTTTTCCGTCAATCTGTTTTGATCTTACGATAACCAACGAACAGCTGCAAAATTAGGTTTATAACAATGCTTTAAAAGATAACTAATTTATCTAGTTTGTTTTGTTTGATACTAAGATAAGCTAATATAAGGTATTTTCCTATAAATAACACCACAACATTCCTTCGACACAACAGGCATTTTATCGAATTATAACAATCTGATCATGCATCGTGTGATACAATAAAGGATTAAACCAGCAAAACAACCAAATCAATTCATGATTTAGCATTTTTAGTTGGTCAAAATATCCTTTTTGTTCGATTGTTTAAATATGGTTTTGTCTTGATAAAGTTTAATTTGAAAAGTATGTCAACGTTCCGATGCTGGAGAGCAAGTTTATCTCAAATAAATAGTAGATGTTTGCCGTACCTGTTATTAACACCTAATTGTAAGTTCGAAGGTTTTTGCATATTTTCTTTTAGAGAAATGTTGGATATTCGAATCTGAATTTAGCATATGATATAAGGAGAACACGTGCACAGTGATCGCATATCTAGTCAAGAAGGAGAAGGTGCCAAATAAAATTTGCACTACCAAAGTTTCACTTACATGTGAGGATAATTTAGTGCTTTTTTGCTCTTTTGAAATTGATAAAAAAAGGACATAATTAACCACAAAACTATTGAACAGAATTACTCATTATATTCAACTATGATACCGTAAACACGCCATAAAAGTGAACTGAATTATATAAATAAATGAGAGCTGAATGATGGCTCACTGTTTTAAAATCTTATAGCTTGTTTTGTAGTATTCCTATTTCCCGATCGTGTGCACACTGCATCGTCATCTAGAACAATACGTTTAAGTACTTCGTGCATAAACGATTTCATAATATTCCCGTAATCTGTGTTTGTTTTCCTGTGTGACTCACATGGAGTGTCTGATGCATTTTATGTTGTTTTTTTTTTAAATAATAAACTATATATAATATTGCAAACACAAAATATTATTATTGAAATGTTTTAACTATATAGTCAGCAAATCAGTGAAAATTCCGAACAGCAATACAAAACAATTTTCGGTATTAAGATTCACCATTCAATAAAAATAATAATAATAATAATAATAATAATAATAATAATAATAATAATAATAATAATAATAAATAAAAACAATAAAAACAATAAAAACAATAATACTAATACTAATAATATTAATAATACTAATAATAGTGGTAATAGTAGCAGAAGAAGTAGTAGTAGAAGTAGACGTAGTAGAAATGATAATGAAAATTATAATAATAAGAATGATAAAAATAATTATAATGATTATCATGTAATTTAAAGTAAATATGAATACATATGTTATAAAACATTTTTAAAAACTTATTACACGTATTTTCTATCCTTTATTTCAAATCGGCTAAATTTATAAATACAATAGCTATGCATATTGTTTATAAAGACTATCAGAAAATGAGATTATCTAATCTAAAGTATTAAGCCCTTAGCCAATTAACAAATACACAACAATTAAGAACCATGCTGTGACACAAGTGAATTGAACAAGGGATATACAGCAGGGAATTATCATGAGCTTAGATATATAGGGGGACATAAAACAGATAATGAATTTGCCGGACCAGTAGAAACAATAACAGGTAGGTGCCACAATGAACTTGAGGGTTTGTCAATTTAAGGGAACGAAACAAAGACAGCCTGATTTGGATCGGCGGCCAGTTGTCGATCAGTCGTACATGTTTCTGACAGCTGCTAATTGTCGATATTGAGGTTAATTGAGAACTCAAAGCTAAATGCTCGATCAACATTCGGAACTCCTCGGCCATTTTATCGAAAACAACCTCGGATGTATTTGGACGGTTTACATACTCAAAAAGTGGTACGTTTAAGTCCGCTGCAAGTAGATCGCGTAGTAATTTTATTTAGCAGTTAAACTTTGTGACATTACTCTTGGGATTCTTAATTATGTTTGCAATAATACAATTTAATGGCAATCAAATTAAACTTAGATCAATAAATACAACTCTAAAACACTACATTGAATTAATGATATAATTCAAAATTTTACGAACTACTTCAACTGATGTACCTGCATACATCCGAGGTTGTTTTTGAAAAAAATGGCCGAGGAGTTCCGAATGGCTCGATCAAATGTTGCGATATAATAAGCTGTACCCGGAAACTTAATGCGGATGTTCATACGGCGCTTTGCGATCGGAAAACTACGAGCTTTCATAATTTCTTTGGTATACAGTCGTATTCTAAAGGTTTCCACGTACAGAATGTTTGCAGGAATATAGATTTACATACAGGAACGGTTGCCGAAAGCGTGTCGATCGCTCGCCCAATGATTGGTTATTGTTGTAAATGTACACCAAACGTTACAAATGGTCGACAAAGGAGCGCTTTGATTTTCCCCTACAAGTCGCATAACAATTTTCGACAAACACATATTTGGCAACAACACGATGACATCTGATAACAGTCATAAAATCCATGCAAATAGAATCACGGACAGTTTTGTGAATTTAGTCAACATGTGTCATTGCCTAAAGCCTGCGCTTTATAAAAAAGGTGTTCAGTGTTAATCGATCCTACTCAAATACTGTAAATCGTTCAGCTTCTTACAGCCTTACACACATATATTGTCAGAGAAATGTCATAAAGCAGCATGCATTACCTGGCGGATAATCCCTTCCATATGCATGAACCATTATTGCACAACTTCTATAAGTAAACCTATTGTTCCTGCGCACATTGAATGTAAAAAAAGCATCGCTCTACTTCCTCACGTCGGCAACGCGTATTTCATTAAAAGGGGAAACTCGACCAGTGTAATAATCATACTCCCGTTTTGAATCAGACGATATCACATGCTAATTCTGTTGTCAGCCTTCCAGATCTTTGCATTAATTCCGTGATATTAAAAGCTTAATCAAAATTCCGGAAGCTGTTTTTTTGAAATGGCAGCAAATCAAAGCTCATGCATTTCACGTTTTGAAATTCCCTGGTCAGACAAGCACATTTTTATCTAGACCTCTACATCTAAATTACTTGGAATCATCCTCTCAAATAATAGTGAATCATTTTTATCAAATAATATCAAAATGGCAACACAGGTAAAATACCTTGCATGGAAACAAATACATTGTCCGTCCTCATAAGATAAGATAATAGTTGATCACTGTACACCTTCTTAAAAATAAATATAAATGATTACAGCTTAAGACGAATTGTTGTTTCATTAACAATATATATATGCTTTTCAAAGATATGATAAAAACTGGTATATGTCTTTTTTATGCTGTTTTAGCCGGCCTCATTTTGTTAAATAGTGGACGTAATTGTAACTTGGATCAAAAGCTCCTATAAATCAAGCTCAACACTAGTTGTTACACTAAGCAACATGGATCCTTGTTCGTTTTTTAGTGTGTGTTTACATTTCAGAATATTTACATTTCATTTTTCTTCTCTCAATATCAGCAATGAAATCAACTTTACTGTAATGCGTTATAACATAATAAAACAGTTTCCATCTAAGCGCAAACGCGGATGTGACTAAGGGCCTTCCCCGGGAAACGTAACACAGAATTACTCCATGTTTATTCTGGATTGAATCGTGATTTTAAACGGCGTATCACCGCCGGGCATATTTTGATTAGATTAGAGTTTGCCCTGTTGTGATGGCGCGTGATATGCAAAGTTGCTCCTAATTATTGTTTTAGATATATTTTGTCATAGTTGAAGCGTTCTATTCAATGTTATTCAAATTCGAGAGACTTCGCTGCAAAGCGGCAAGAAACAATCCAAATACTGTTATATATCCCCTGTTACGAAATTCATTACGGATCAGAAACCATAATTCGGTCCATAAAAATAAGAAAAAAGCCCAAAAGACATAGCGATACATAGTGTCGAAGCTAACTACTAGGCGACTACTACTACTACTACTACTACTACTACTATTACTACTACTACTACTACTACTACTACTAACTACTACTACTACTACTACTACTACTACTACTACTACTACTACTACTACTACTACTACTACTACTACTACTACTACTACTACTACTACTACTACTACTACTACTACTACTACAACAACTACTACAACTACTACTACAACTACTACTAGTGTAATTGGATATATTCCATAGTGTTTATAATAATGATTAAAGTAGTAACAATAATAATAATAATAATAATAATAATAATAATAATAATAATAATAATAATAATAATAATACAAAATAGTAATATATTTATAATAATACTGAGAAAGGTAATAAAAATAATACTGACAAAAATATTTTAAATAATACTACTACTACTAATAAAAATAATAAGAACAATTATAATAATAATAATAAAATAATAATAATAATAATAATAATAATAATAATAATAATAATAATAATAATAATAATAATGATAATAATAATAATAATAATAATGATAATGACAAAATAACAATAACAGCTTCACAATAAATAATAATTGCAAGTGGAAAGCGCAAGGGGAAAAAATTCAATAGTCAATAGTTTTTAGAGAGGTCAAAGAGAAGGTTTCAGAGTGTACAAGAGAAATATTTTCAGGGGGTACAAGTGGAAAGTTTCCAGCGAGTGGAAGGGAAACGTTTTCTTAAAGATCAAGGAAGAGGAATATTTTCAGGGGGTACAAGTGGAAGTTTCCAGCGAGTTGAAGGGAAGCGTTTTCTTAAAGTTCATGAAAGAGGAATATTTTCAGGGGGGAAAGTGGAAGTTTCCAGAGAATGGAAAGGAAAGTTCAAGGAAGAGGAATATTTTAAGGGGGTTAAAGGGGAAGTTTCCAGCGAGTGGAAGGGAAAAGTTTTCTTTAAGTTCATGGAAGAGGAATATGTTCAGGGGGTAAAAGTGGAAGTCTCCAGCGAGTGGAAGGGAAACGTTTTCTGAAAAATTAAGGAGATATATTTCGTAAAGTGCAAAGGTATATGCCATCATAAAATGGAGTTGATAACGTATCCAATGATATTCAGATTTACATTTTCTTAAATCGTATAATAGAGTGCTTCTATTTCTCATCTTATACACGCGTTTCATTTTTTTAATTTGCCAATACCAGCCTGCGGTTTGTAAGCTATTAAAGGTATACTCTACAGATTGGTGCATTTTTTTTTAAATTTAATGCATTATAATGTCTCCCTTATTTAGCCATTACTTATCAAATAGAATGGTATGATTTGTGTACTGATGGTAATTTTTTTAGCCTTTACAAAACAAACATTTTTCAATAATTTGCAACGTGGCTACAAATTCAAAAGATAAAAGAGCGGCAAAATATCGTGTTCTTCTTTCATGCTTTTTGATGAAAGATGGAGTTTTATCAGTGAAATAACAACAAAATGATATTTTCACTGCGAAATGAGAAGTGAAAATATCAACTTTCAGAACTACTTTTAAAATCCATTGTAGTAACTTCCCCTTGATCAAGACAGAACACTGAGCCAGAAAATGTTGGCATATGAAATTGTTTTAACGAAATAATACATAAGTTTAAATTAACATATGTTTGGAAATTAGCAGCTAATTAGTTTATTAGAAAAATGGTAATACCGTTTTTCAAACGTTTTTCTTGATCTTGAATCTGAATGTTCGAGCATTTGCTTTCATACCAAACAAATTAACGACGAAAACAACTGTTAGAACAAAAATAGAATGCTATGTCATCGTTCAAATGTATTTTGAGCTGTTTGTCGTTTTAAAACGTAATAGGAACCTACCGGAAAATTCACATAACATTTTACAGTTTTACATTTAATGACTATAAGCAATAAATAAAATGTGTATGAACGCAGATGGGGTGGTTAAAGTGTGTGGAGTCCGAAGGACTTCATGCGTACTTTGACTAGCCAAGTTGTGTTTATATCATCAATAATGACATCAACCACGCAATTCATTACTTATATTTACACCGATATCTTATTATTTAATTCAAGAATTGTTTAAAAAATATCTTATTTTTAAGAACATCTTTCAGTAGTCCTTTCTCACCCATTCTGTAAAAAGAACATTGCAACGAGTATTCAAATGTTTTTCTGGGTGCCGAAAGGCGTAAAACATTAAACAAATTCTAACGCAAAAACAAATTACATTGGTTGTTCATTAAATTAAGTGTGGCCTGTGAGTAATCGGAAAGTTTTATTTTCTAATAGCATGTTGTGTAACGCAACGAAGGACGAAGGAACAATCAAGACGAACTGTTGACAAAGATTCTTTAATAATTCTTAAAGTGACACTCTTTTTCATAATCAATACATGTACATGTATAAAAGATATTTTTTGAGAGGAACCTTTTAACATCTTACTTAAAAATGCATGATGAAAAAAATATAACTGAAAACATAATAGAACCCCTGTATTTAAAAGCTTAAAACGCACAAATAGTAAATGATTGGTGAGTGTTAAATAAATAGGGGATATTATAATAGGAAGCTTTTCTGGTGACCTGTATTACGTCGAGCTTGGTGTGTAAACACGTATCCATTGAGATATGCATTAGAGAGTGAATATGCTCTGCATATAGAGCAAAAAAATATGTAATTTTAAGAAACTAGAAAGTGCATTATTATTTATTTGGTTATTACTTATTTGATGGATAGTTACCTGTATAGGCTAGATTGTGACTCGTAGAATGTTGGTAGTTTAGCCATAACTTCCTGGGTGGAATCATACCACTCCATGGATCGTGTGTCTGCCAACATATCATTGAAAATAGAGGAAACAGGTTGTGCTGACCCTCTGACTTGCTTTCTGACATCACTCATGATGTCCGCAGCAACAATGGCACTGTCATCTCTGGGATGATTGTGTTCTCCAGATATTTTGGTAGGAATATCATTTCTAGTGTTTATTTTAGCGTTACAGACTCTGTCTACACAGCGCCTTGGCCGTTTACTCACTGAACGAGACGTGATGCAGGTCACCAGTTAACCACTTTATCGTAATATTCCATTTATTATATACCTGCCAATTTAATTATTCCTTTTAATTCTATGTTTTCAATTTGTATTAATTTTATAGCCATCTGTCAATTGCGCGTTTTAATTCGAATGTGTTAACTTAGTCTTTCGTAATGATGTCAAGGGAGGCTACTACAGCAAAACGAAGTCAAAAGTTACATAATTCACTTTATTGAGCAATTTTTTTTATGTTTTAGCAAAATAATCAAATTGCTACTACGAAAACAATTATTGAACGTCACAGCACTAAAAAACAAAACAACAAAAAGCGGTAATTGTTTACGAGTATACACTAATCGTCTTTTCGTCGTAGACGTAACGCGGTCATTTTAAACAAGTTAAATATTCGTGGATCATAATATGCAGAATTGAGGAAGTTCGTGAGTCAATTGCTATTTATATCGATGACGCGAATTCACCTTCTTCTTTGTGTTGTCGAGCTGCTCATATTTATGATCAAAAACATGGATAATGCAACAAGGTTTTACCAGCTGTTTTGGCCACATGATTTTTAGCAACGCGGAAATAGTTCTGAGAGAGTGTATCTTTTAAAATGATATCATTCTGGTTTTTCCCCATTTTTCGAGTCGGAAAGGCGTGGCAAATTATAACAAATTCGAAGCAAACCTGTGATCTGAGTAATGAACGACGTTGCAAGTGAAATATGAAATTCATTCTCCACTAAATTTCATTGTCAGTTCAAATCAGGAGTGTAAACTTCGGAAATTCGTGTGACGCGGTAAGTACTAAGGTTTTATTTTAAACATGTTAACGTTCTTTTTTCTTCCATTTTTGAGAAGTATTGATTAGACGCTTGATGTGCTAGAAGTTTATTTTTAGAAAGTAAGAGAAAAAAATACTGCTTACTTTTTAAATTATTAAATGCACTTTTGTATTGTATAAAGTGTGAATTTTTAGTGGATTTAAAAGGTTAATCAGAATTTAAAATGTTTTGTCATTGAGGTATATTTTAACAATCCGATAATCTCATTGACCTTTGAACGATTTCTTTTAATAATGAAAAGACAAAAGCTTTGCCAAAAGACGTATTAATTTTGTATTAACATAAAGGATAAAAACACATGGCATTCTGCTGAATGTATTTTAAAATTTGATTACCTAATAATGTATATCCGTTATGCTGAAATGCACTTTGATTTCCTTGAAAGCCCAAATTGCACCCTAATTAAATATTGACATTTAAGTCTCTGTTCGATTGTAAGACATTGAATTAGCGCTGAACGAGGGAACTGAGTTGAGTGTGTTTCCTTGAACTTATAGCATCACTTTATGCGCGTAGCTGTACACGAAGGAATCCACAAAAGTAAAACATTTCAGCTAAAGTTATAGAAGTCGTACTTGACTAAGCATGCTGTTACAGACATATGTACATTGACATTAAGAATATAATTATGCAGTTCAATGGCGACAAAGACATATAATAAGACTTATGCTAGATAATAAAGATGTTATGAACATAACCAGGGCTTATTTGTTTGCTATTTGAAGGGTTTATTTGTTGATATTTATCTTAAACCTGCCCATTTTCCAGTACTAAATAAATAAGCCCAGAACGCTCAGAATGTCCCAGATTGCATCATTGTTTAGATAAATTTCATTTGGGGGGGGGGGGGGGGGGTTCATACCCCGTGACCCCCCTTAGCACAGTTATAAATCCAAATGGATAGAAGGCTACGCAGGAGCCACGCCTCTGAACTTAGATATTCTCATATCCTTACAAAATATATAATAAAATACGATACAGATCTCAACGAAAGGTAAAGAGTTGATATTTATTCAATTGACGAGTATTAAAATTGAAAAACGTTGTTGTTGTTGTTGTTGTTTTTCATTCACATCAGTGATACAATGGAAACTGTTGGAAGAATACCTACTGTTTTGATGACCTTTTTCTTGATATGTCTGATATAAATTTTATCATGAAAAAATATGGCACATTCGGAAAAATCAAAAACTCTTAATTTTGCTATCTGAGATTGGCTGATAAATTAAGGTGTTAAATTAATCTCGGGAAAACATTTGTCAGCTATTATATAAGATAATATTTGTATTCGATTGAAAACTTGAGACTGACCATAGAGAAAAGAAATTCCAAAAAGAACAAAAATGCTGCACAAAATTACTTCGACTTAGTGTGTGTTCACATGGGATTTAGAAACAATTCTCTGCAACATTTCACTTCTTGATATTTTGTTCTTCTGTTTGTCCGTAGAACAAGCACACATCCTAATAATATCATTTTTTATTGTTGATGGCATTGTCATTTTTATGAATATTGAACAATTCATTTAAATAATTTGACCCAATTCTTAGTTTAAACATCACATTTTACAACGATTGTGAAAAAAGTTATTATAACTTATATTTAGTCACTCTCGCTGGAACCGGAGTACCCGGAAAAAAAACACTTGTCCGGCTTGGTGACCACTATCCAAACTAAAATGCGTCTAGGTCGGGAATCGAACCCGGGTCGCCTGGTGAGAAGCACACAATTATATTAATGATCAATTATCAAGGCGAAACCTAGCTATTAAACCGTACCAAAACAGTATTGCATATGGACTATGGCGTCATCTTTGGTGGCTTTGACTTGCCTAGCCAGTGTTTGAAATGTATACGTATGGTTGATTTGTATATGTTTATATATATATATATATATATATATATATATATATATATATATATATATATATATATATATATATATATATTAAAAAACTTTTGTTATTTGTATTGTGCGTGTTTACAGCCAGGTCTTTGTATGTGCATTACTTTTTATACTCTCCTTTTTGCAGATTAAACAGAAGATGAGGCTCTTGGTCATGTTGATTTTGGTTGTTATTGGAATGGACGTGATATGTGTATCTGGAAAGTCTTTCCAGTTTTCGTAAGTTATAATATTTGCATTTATGATGCAATACTATTTTAAAATATCTTCTATTATAAACGTCAGTAGGCGGTAAGCAGTCATCATCATGGTGTTAATTGATCAAATGTATACATGATAAAACAGGATGTTTTTTATGTTTAATCTTAAGCTAGTCTTTCAAAAAATCATAAGTACGTAGATTATGAAATATAATGTTTTGAGAAAAAATATGTATTTTCTATATAAGGAATCAAGTATTATTTTAAATCGTGAATATGAGTAAAATCTAGTTAAATGAACATGCTCAATGCATGAAATGTCTTTAAATGTCATGCATTGTTCATACCGCAAAAGCAAAAACATAATTTTTCGTCGGACTTTAATTCTTGTATTTATCTACTTTCTCGAATGCAATGAATTGTTTATTCCGCAAAAATTCACGAAACATTTCTTTCATCGAAATTAAATTGTTGTATTAATCTACTTCCCCTGATACAATTGATTGTAAAAAAGTTGGCCAAACAATATTTTTTTCAGACTTTAATTCATGCATTTATCCAATTCCTCCGATACAACGCAACGTTTATACCGCAAAAATTCGCGAAACATTATTTTCTGCGGACTTTAATTCATATATTTATCCAATTCCTCCGATACAACCCATCGTTTATACCGCAAAAATTCGCGAAACATTATTTTCTGCGGACTTTAATTCATATATTTATCCAATCCTCCGATACAACCCATCGTTTATACCGCAAAAATTCGCGAAACATTATTTTCTGCGGACTTTAATTCATTTATTTATCCAATTCCTCCGATACAACACATCGTTTATAACTGAAATTTCGCGAAACAGTATTTTCTGCGGACTTTAAATCATTTATTTATCAAATTCCTCCGATACAACGCATAGTTTATACCGCAAAGGTTCGCGAAACATTATTTGCTTCGGACTTAATTTTTTATATTTTATCCAATTTTAAACTGCAAAAGATCGCAACACATTATTTCCTATCTTACCTTTTATCATTAAGCTGCAATCTCACAGTTTTGACCTTTTTTATTGTTTATTGTCTCAAAATCAGCTCATATTTGCATCAGTACCTTTAGTCATATAAAATAACTCATCATAAAATATATCTTATCTATTTGGTAAACCGTCGAAAATTTTAATTTTCGTCAAGCGTTTGTAATGCTCTTAGCCATAAAAACATCAATTTTAAACGTGCATAGTGATGAAAGCTACAATCAGCTCTTTTGTCCGCAGTCTTATATCATAAGTTTCTAGACAGTTACGCAAAAAAGTGTCTAAAATTAAAAAGGCAGTCAAAATAATCTATCTGTGAGAGTGCAGTTTCAATTTTTTAGAATATCTATTGCTGACTGCAGGTTTAATTTTTGCTGTAATAACTTATATTTCACTATTATTATGTCTTGTATTGACTGTACTCCTAAGCTATCTTCAGCGGAGGGTCAAAAAATGTTTTCTCTTGTTTGATGTAGTATATCCAAATGGCTCTGAAGATATGATTCATTGTTTTTCGAAATACGATTATTGAGTAAACGTAGCTGGCCGTCATACGCATACAAAGTATGGTGTTTTTTTGCAAACTCAACATTTCATCACAAACAAATGAAGCTATTTCAAACAGATGGAAGAGCAATACTCATTTATATTTTGTTTTCAGATACCAATTTAATAGTATCAAATAACAACATCGAAGGAAATAAGCTTACCTTCTGAGACACTAATCATTAAGTGCCGTCAATTCTGTTCAGTTTACAATTTAGTATCAAAACAATGAACACAGTAAAAACTAGAATTGCTTTTATTAAACCGGATGTCTTTTATTTGGGAGTAATGAGATAAAACAATTTGAAAACAGCAGTATCACCTTTTCTATGGAGTGTCAGCAAACACTTAATCGTATATATGATATATTCATAAAACATATTTCAGACAAAGCGTTCGAAACTTCGGAAAACATTATTTATGCCAGACCAGTGACCAAAGAAAGATTTTCCAGCGGGCAATACTGGCCAATGCATGTCCATCATCCTATACGAAGAAGAATACAGGCGTTGAGAATGGTAGGTGAAGATTTGTTAAGCGTTCAAAGGGGAAAGACATTAGATGATACAATTGCAAGACAAAAAAGTGTCAAAACCATAAATTTGACATTGTTGTATGAACCGCATTGAATCTTACTTACTAAATTAAATGTATTACATCGTTTACGACACATGCATCTTTCTCATTTTATGCGCATTTTTCCAATTCTATATATATGCCGTATATCGATCACCTAATTTTAAATTTAATATTAGCGTCAGTATATTTATCTTTATTCATTAAAATATTTGATTTAATCTGGGAAACCATTATGAGCTATTTCAAAGTAAGTTTAACTTATGATTTTAATTGTTGATTTATATTATGTTTGCTTAAAAGTACTTATGGTTTATTTGTTCACCTAACTTTACGCTCCTTAACGGTATTTTTTCCATCAATAATACTTGATTCCATCATCAAAAACGTGTTGCTTGCAGTTGTATTCAATATTAGCGCTTTATTCCAAATATATCAAAGGTAGCCTACTAAAAAAAGATCAATCGAGTTTACGTACGAAGCCGAAGAAGACAGGCGGATTTTTTCTCCAGTCACGTGGTCGGCATAAGTTATATCTCAGTCATACGTTAAATGCGGCATTTGCACTCATATAACAAAACCAAGCTTAACCGAGACATTATCTAGCTGCTTGTATCTTTTATATTTGAATACGTGTTCTTTTTGCTTTGTCCACTTTTGTGTTTGAAAACGAGGCCCATATAATGTATAAGAATAATTATAATTATGAATAACTATTCAGGATCGTTCGGTCATTTGTGGAATTCGGTAATGTATTTGGTCATGAATCGTCCATGCAAAGCTGTATTTTTCACTTATATGACGCGTGTAGTCTTATAGTGTATTCTATTAACTTTGTACCACAAATTACGCTCATGTTCAATTATGGTCAATTCTTAACACGATAAACTGCATCGCTCTTGAAGAATCACATGTCGAGGTTATAAATTAAAATGTTCGTATTGAGTTAAGATAAATGAACACCTCGAACGCTTTCGCTAAATGATGTAATAATTTATAGTGCGTAGGCAATAAGTGAAATAATTGTAAACTATAACTTTAAATAGATTAATTGGTCAAATATTAAATGGATTAACCAATTGGTAATCGTGGATGTTGAATGCGTTGACTATAGTGAATAGGAGTTACTATCCGTTTCAACTGTGTTTCAGATGTATTCATGATGTTCGTGGACCAGACCCTTTGCAAAGAGACAGGCGTCAAGCGTAAATGTTCTTAATGAATTTAGATAAATACACACTTGGATCCTTTTTGCGGCTCGATTTATTTAATTTATAATTCGTGTTTTTATACAATTAGAAAGCGTCTTGGTACCTACAACATCTGGAAAATTCATTCCAATATAACTATGTCGTATATCATTCTACATTAAACACACTAAACTCAAATAAAATTTATCTTCAATATCGTTTAAACTGCATTTCAGATTTCCTCATGCCGTTATTTGTCGGAATACTTTGCAAAGATACAGGAGGCTGGCTCGAGAAGTGGGTGCGTAAATACGTGGATGTTGATGGTAAGAATTAAACGGATATAAGACGCTACTAAATAAAGTCTAAACGATTAAAAAATCACACAATCATATGAAAGAAAAATCATTATGAGTGCCATTGATTGCTTAGTGATAAGTTCTTGGTACGAGCCATACCTGATAGATTAATTTGAAGAAAATAAAGTTTTAGAGATCTAAAGCTATTGGTTTGTAAATAATATCAAGTAAAATGAGTCTGGCTGGAATTTCGTTCTAGAAGATATTTTGAAATTCCTGAACTATGATGAGGCCAAAGATGCACTCACACAGATTGACCATATTGACAACGTTTTTATTTTATGTCTTAAAATGAGCCAATGTCTGCGTTAATGTCTGAGATCCAGTAATATAAGACTACTGAGAAAGGATCAGATAGCAAGTTCCATTATTGATGTTTTATGCCAAAAGCTATTTTTTTAAGCGTGAGTTACGGCTTTAGCCCCAAAACTTTCGAACGTTAATAGTGAAAACTGCGAGCCGATAATTTGTCAGCAGTCTAATGTCACTTGTTTAAAGATATTTACGCAAAGATTAGTTCATTCCAAGATAAATAAAAAGTTGTCAAAACGGTCAATTCTCGAGATTGCAGCTTTGATGTAAATTCTTTTTTTTATATATATTTTTGTCTATTAGTCTACCGTTAGGCCGTTTTCTTAGTATTTGACGGAAATGACGTAAGTGAATCCAGTCACACTGAACCTTTTGATTTATTTAGTGTAAAATAAACATTTCCCCAGCCCCATGCCCAAGAAGAGATCGGCACTAGGGTGAGTCACCGTCTATTATACGTCAACACGCCAGCGATTGTAGGGAATAAGTGAATGAAAATTGAAAAGGACGCCACTTCGGCAATATGTTTAATAATCCGTCATATCGTTTTGTGTCAAGCGTGAGCAGAAAGACACACGGGGTGCAATGCCAGCATAGTATCGAACAAACCATCAATTATGAAACATTGACGCCGATTCTTTTTAGAGCAGGAATACATATACGAAAATAAAGAAAGCGAGTTAGTTTACCTTTCGGTGTTCTTCCTTGTAGTTAATTTCAATATGTTTGAATACTCAAAAACACCGATTCGCTTTAAAATACACTATAATCCAAATTCATAATACCACTTATGTTATACGATTGAACACTGCAAATCTCGAGTAGTTAAATATTAAATCCCAGTAATTGCGAAAATAGTTTGTACCCGCATGTGTAAAATATTTTGTTCTCGAGTGACATAATAAGATGTTTTACTACGCTCATGTCTACACATTTCTCAGTTTTATGATACTGCCATATAGGAATGGCGCCAATGATTCAAAACTGGCGGATAATTCGAAAATTCGCTAACGTGTCATGCTCTCTGCTTCCTCACACCGATGTACGATTAATATGAATGACTCTGCAGTGGCGTTCATTCATGTCTTACCACGATCGCTGGCTATGTGGCCTATAATAGAAGGTAGCTCACACCAGACCCCGATCCCTTCTGGGATTTCCCGATATAAACCCACACAACTAGTCAATCAAGGTGTTTAGAGTTACTCCATGCACCTGCCACATTTCTGTTCTCAAAACCGGTGTTTCTTGAAAACAAAATACCGGCGGTGCAAGTTGTTAACCAACAATGTTTGACCGTAACAGATTGAACTAAAAATGAAAATAATCACCAAGCAATAAGATATATTTTGAAAATATCAAAGTGGAATAAGCAGACAAAAATACGAGGTACATCAAGCACATAAACATTTGTACAGTTCCTGGATTTGATTGTATACAGGTTTACAATTACTGTGCAATTTATGGCAGCAATAATTTGACTTTTTAAATATCTTAATATGCAGAGTGTAACAAATCTAAGCTCTTCGGATATTTATTGTACTGTCTTAAAAATGTTTTTTTTTTCTTAAATGAGCATACGATGTTTCATTTGCAGGAAAAAATAAACCAATATGGATAAATGACTAAAATGTAAACTTGTTTCGAATACTTTCAGAAGATGAGCAGATATCCCCTTATGAAGAGAGGTGGTATTTTCACAGAAACTAACTATCGAAGAACTACAAAGAGTTTATCTACCATTTAGATGATAACCGTCTCTGGTCTTGTTTTACCAGTATCTGGATTGCTGCTGAACCTTTACTGTATTATTTTTTATTAAAAGTCAATATTGATTATCAGCCCAACTTATTGTTTCAAGTGCTAATTGATTCTTTTAAAAACAACGAATGATCTTTATGTCATATGCCTTGATATGCTTGCTGTATTTTTACCTACTATATCAAGTATTTTTACCTACTATATCAAGTAGCAAGTTCTCTGGGTGTAAAGTAAATACATACCGTCATTTCAAACCAAAACGGTATTCCTCTCCGGAATCGAACCTGTTAATTCCATAAATTACATTATACCTATTTGACACAGCTTAATAAATATTTATATTATCATTTGTACACACGTTATTCTATTTCTTGAATATTTTGCAAAAATGCAGATACATACTGAAAACATCAGACTGATAAAATCAAGTTTAATATTTATGCAAAAAGCTACAGAAACATGCTCAGTAGCAAATTGTTTACACATAAGCCCAGTTCAAGCTGTAATCTCTATGTTAGCGCTTTGCTAAATTCTTCGGCATTTTGAGTACAAGAAGGACAACTCCTCTTCACGTTTTGCTCGTTTCAATAGAGAATTATTTATCCTTTATATATAGGTTCTGACACGAGTTGTCATTTAGTACAATATTTTACTTTACGAGTTCATGAACTTTGTGAGTAAGCGAGCCTGTGGCGAGCTTACTAACAACTTTCATGGACGAGTTTATTAAAGATATTGTATTACATGACAACGAGTGTCAGATCTTTTTATCACATGCTTAAAACTGTGTTTATTACCAATTTAGTTCCACTTTCTTAACCCATTGTTCGACAGCCAAAGTACTCAGAGTGGAATGTCATCGATGCGCCATATAAATAGTTTTAAATGGAAATGACAAAAATAGCTATCAAATTTTAATTCTGATTAAAAAGTCACAAATATAAAAATGTGCAGTAAAATATACAACAAGATGAACAACGAACAAATTTAACCAAAAAAAACCCCACAATAAATACACAATTTGATGACGTCACTTTGTGAGTACATGCATTTACGCTGTAAAATGTGACCTTTATTGGTCTGTCAAATTTAACTGTATGCACGGATTTAAACGTTTTTATTCGCTGTCGCTTTCTACGATGATTTTGCAGCGTTTTCTTAGTGAACATGGAGTTTCACAAAATGCAGATGATTACGGCGAAGCCTTAGTCTGTACTGCCTGAAGGTTGATGTTAAAATGTTTCACATAGAATGTTTCCAGCAAACATGATATTTTTGTCGTCATGGAATGTGAAAAGAGAAGCCTGTGCTGCGGAACTCGTATTTGTAATATTGGTAACCGACATCTGATTAAACTGGCAAGGAAATGATATTGATTGCATATTGCCTGTGTTTGTCAAGATGTAGATGTTTGAAATGTTCTCGTGTTGTTTGTCACTAAATAAATGTGGCTGTATTCGTTGACTGACTGAATATTTCTGTCACTATTGATCTGCATTATCTGGTTTGGCTGAACATAGTTATCAGATAGATTTTGAAAAAGATGCTTTCTGGCACTATGATTCAGTAGCCATTTGTCTTCCGGAGGTCCTACAGCTTCATTATTTGTTGGCGTTTAAACCATTTTGTTTACAAACAATGCGGAGGGATATCTAGGTCGCGCGTGATTAGTCTAGCCAATAAAAGCAAATAATATGTTATCTTACACATTTGTAAGATAACAATATTCGTAATAGGTTTATTACACGGTAAACAAAGGTGAGCATGTGATAAATGCTGTATCTTGACAAACATTTGGTTCATATCAGTTTTCCAGCAGGGACGTTAAACGGGGTCTCGTGTGATAGTGCTTTATATTTTGGTACACGTTAAAGAATCTCACTAGCTCTAATCAGAGTACCATCTTGTTTGTGCAATATGGCCCACAACGTATCAAGCCTAATATTCTAACTGGCCGACGCCGATGGATAAATTTCCATGTGGCGTCGTATATGAATAATATTTTAAAAACTACAGGGTCAGGCCAAGTTGTCGATACTGTTTGGAGGCACAAGGCAGGGACCCAAACGACAATGAACAAGGGGTACAAAAACTCCTAGAACAGACCACACTAGAATCAAAACAGCTTGACCGATAAATGATGGGATTACTGCCTTGGAACACGAGTCGACTAGGGGCCTCACACTTGTTTCAAAATGTATCAATATTAAAAAATGAACATATAAGCCTCATCAAAAAAACGGTTCTCTTTCATAGGCTAAGAAATATTTCATATCTTTTCTGTCAAAAAAGTTATTTAGCCATAAACGTCACTTTCTTGTTTTTTAACATCGGTTGTAACCCGCTATGATCCATGTGAAAACTTCCTTGAAATCACGTGATTTCTCACCCTGACTAACAGAGGCACGGTCCATATACACTTTCGGTGGCTGACTGGCTGGTCCTTATAATGGCATATGACACGCAGTGGTCTGTGTACTATTTCTTAAATATATATTTGTATGTATATATACATATATATATATATATAAAAATTCATTTATTTTGCATGTGAAACATGTGATTAAACACGTTTAATTTGTATGAGTGGAATACCTACTGTCAATGATGTCTTAACATCGATAAAGCACAATATGTATTCACTTACATCGAAATAATAGAAAATGACTTGGTGAATTATTCACAATATATATCTATTACATTTTGCTGCCACTGTGTGCAAATAAAAAAAGCATTTCATGTGTTTAATTCATTCAATGTTTAAGGCCTTAAGTCCACATAAGCCAGTCTGTGCCCTGTCGATCGACATTCCACTCAGGTCAGCCGACTGCCACCATTAGCGATTTGGTGTTTATTTTGACGTATCGCCAGGAACTAGCTCATACCCCAGCAAAGAATCCAAACATGCAAATTTGCATTGGTTTAACAAATGAACGACCAACTGAAATTTAGCTTTCAATAACGCTTACATGAAAAAGATTGCGAACAAAGGTATGTTTTCAAGTGCCGTAACTTACTTATCGACACCGCTTTTGGGGCGGTTCAGTCTGACATGAATGCGTGAACTTATGTCATTTAAATGATTGACAAGTTCGTTTCGAAAGGGTAATTTGCAACAGAATTATTGCAACTATGTGTCGTTTTTGGCTATCAACTTTCTCCACACAATTGAAAAACAATTCAAAATATTCCGTAGGAATGAATTTGAAACTGTTATAAGCTCCAAACACCAAACATCATTACGTGATGTTGTACTGGAAGTGTCCTGAAATTGTTGTTAGGAATAACAATTTACATTGAGCCAACGAAGGATTCTAAATCGGAATTCATATTATATAAGCGGATAAAAACACAGATATGTTCATAATTCATGGCTGTTTTCAGTTACTCAGAACGAAACCGATCCAAAACAACTAATAAGCTCCTCGGTCTTTCGGACTGTATTTTTATTATGAAAAATAAATTAAATGGTTTTTATGGTCACAAATAGAAACACAACCCGATGAATACATGTGATATAAGTGTAGGTTGTATCTTTACAATTATACATATGTTTATATCAAATAGAAAATAGAACTGCATATAAAATAAAATAGCAACGATAGCAAAAACATAAGTACCTTTTGTTTTAGCATTCAATTCAAAATATGAAATATATAATGATACTTATGTGGAAAACTTATGTGAACCATACAAAACATCAATCATTTACGTCTAAAAGCCCGCTGTCTTAAAAGCATTCAGAGATTCGATTATGTTTGACTTCAAAGCAACAGAACAACGGTAACACTAATCCCCTAAAGGATCAAATCAATAGACAGAGACATCATTATCATGCGCTGCAGAAATACGATTGCATAATTTCGAAAAGCTTTTCCTTGCTATATCAAGCTGATTCCTCGTGTGCGGACAGTTGATCTAATGTATTGAAAGTTCCTGGAAATTGGCTGCTATCGTTTTAGACACAAGACCAATATATATCGACGAGTTCACAGTATTGTATGCACATCACAATTAAGTAGAACAAACGGACAACGGGAGAAAACATGTTTAGAATCCTTGCAGCATGGATACCGTTATATTTCTTAGTATGTGTTTGTTTCCAAGAAAGTAGGGGAACACAAATCGGAACCGTTTATTACGGCGGTGTAAAGGGGGTCGAACTATCTTCGACGAATAACACTGGAAACGTTGATCATAGAATGGATATAATGGATAAACCTAATTCTCCGTATGTATTACACGTTTTGTACGTAGTAAACCATATTATAACAATGTCACATAATTTATTAAAACCATAGATAGCTTTTTTTACATCAACCGTACAAAAACATGATTCAGTTGATCATGCGCTTTTTCGCGCGGTTTGGAAACATACGCTTTTCTTATGCAATGTATTTCCCCGCTTGTTTCAGAACAGTTCATCATTTTGCCAGACATGGACTCTGCAATCACACGAATGGGAAGGTTCGGTTTTACAAGGCCTTGGGAAAACACTTTCAAAACATTTCAGGTACTTATTTGCAGAAGCATCCTTAAAAATATTTTAATCTCAATTATTCCAATTAATTATTTTGTTTTCATATTTGTTCCTATTTAGTCCCATTTGATTTAAAAAATAAACAGTCTCAAAGAAGATAAAATGCGCATGTGAATAAGTTATTCAATGATAGTTAATAGTTTTAATTACGAAACTTGTGAAATAAAAATAATACCCATAAATACAATCTGAACATTAGCATTATTGACAAACAGTAATAATTTGATGGAATAAACATTGGCCATACACATCAAACATCGCACATATATATGTATCTATTTCGGTAAATGTTTACATATGAAAACAAAAGGCATTCCAATGGGTGCTAAATATGCACCTTTACTTGCAAACCTCTTTTATACTGCTATGAAAGTGAATATATGTTGGAAATATCTATGTCTGGAGATCTTGCCCTTGTTGATAAATTCAAAACACTTTTAAATATATTGACCATATTCTAAGTTAAGATAATCCGGTATTTACAGATAATGTTAAATTGATATACCCTTCACAATTGCAAATTAATAAATCTAATACAACATTTTTAAAATCATCCTATCAAGATCTGCAACTCGAAGTAAGGAAAGATAAATTGAATATCACCTTTATGATAAACGTAATTATTTTAATTCTAAAATAATGAATTACCCTTTTTTAGATGGAGATGTTCCTAGTTCACCATCATATAATGTTTTGTTTCACAGTTGAAAAAGATCACTATAATATGTACATGTGTTAAAATAAATCAACTCAGGCAGTGAACTTATGACGGAAAACTTCTAAAAGAGAGATGTTCCTAGTTCACCATCATATAATGTTTTGTTTCACAGTTGAAAAAAAATCACTATAATATGTACATGTGTTAAAATAAATCAACTCATGCAGTGAACTTATGACGGAAAACTTCTAAAACAGAGATTCAGATATCATAAATTAAGGAAAACTTTCTCAAATATTGTTAATGGTCATTATAATATCATATCAAAGTACAATTGAAGTCTTAAATCGCTGATTGCTAAATGTACTGCTCACCCCGATTTTAATGGTGATGTAATAATAAAAATTCGTAAAATTCAAATTTTATCAGCAGCTATTTGACCAGATAGGCTCAATGAAAAGCTCGGATTTCATTTTAACCGTGGATATAACGGCAATACTTTAAAGAGTTCTTGCCTTTTTGTTTTTGTTGATGAATATCTCATACAAAATATAAGATTGAATATGTCGTCCTTACATAACTAAACTTTCAGTGCTTTGGTTTTATGAAGATAAGATTTTGCAGATACGTGTTATCTTTAAAACAGTTTTTGGCTTGCGTGTGACGTCTATTTTCTTTACAATAGTACTTAGGTAATCATTTGATAGAAAACTTTAGCAAATATATGTCTTGTTTTTTTCTTTTCAGGATGTTTCTTTTTTTGTTCTCAGTTTTAGTACATTTTCATTATAAAACCCTATGATAACACAGTGTTGAACCTAAGGCAGACTGTGATATTCATAGCTTTGAACAATAACTGCACTGAATCGTTGAAAAGCGATTGCATTAGGTACTACAATTGTATTCCTTAATCTGCAGATAGACTTGGGATCCTTTATCATTGCAATACTTAATATTAACCTATTAGTTTATAATTATATGTTTTATTTTTAAGTTTTCTCAAGTTAATGCATAATCTAATAAGATTTGCCTTTTAGGTTTTTACTTTATTCTGGATTGTTGGGATAAGAGTAAGATTGCGCACGCAAACTGGTTTAAATCTCCAGTAAATTTACATTTTACTGACTGTTCCAAGGCGGTACCTTACAATCCTTGATAAACTCATCTAGTTTTCTAATATAGTACATCAGCACTGTTTTGGTTGTGAAGTTGTGTGCTGTTATTCCATGTTTATTGTTTGAGATTTGGTTTGTGTTATACGTCTTTGGCTTTAACCCTGTGCCATTAAATGGGGTTTATGTTTACACTTTAAGCTACTGAGCTTGTTTATGTAGCTTTTCATATAATTATTTGTATGGTAGTCATTTTAGGTTTCTGCTTTTTTGTTAGTTGATGTGTTTTCACGAGATTATTTTAGTTAATGCATACTGTTTTCATTCATGTTTGATTCTAAATAGGTAGAAAGATAGTTCGTCTCTATATTCCAGCTACGATGATAATCTACTTCGTCCTTGACCTTTGTGAGAGAAAAGATGAGATGCTAGACAGCTGGGTCAAAGAAATATTTGATAAAGACGGTTGTATTACACGTTGTGTGAATTGTACAATTATATATATACTTTACTTCAAAACTTTACTTATAAATCAAAATGACCCACGACTCTTTAATTTATTTAGTAATGTTCAAGTAATTAAAAAAGCAAACAAATATTATAATATTCAGGCCTTTATAAATATATTGAAAACTTATTGTTCATTGCATATGTTTCGGATGCTTCTGTTAATTAACGATTGCCTGTTTAGTTTTGCAGTTTGTCATTATGAACATATTTCGTGAATGCACGTTGAGTGAAGTCCGTCTTCGTGCTTTACGATTGCATTGATTAATAATTGTTTTAAAAGATGAACTACTATTTTTAAATAGTAAATGGTTATATTCATACTCATTTTTTTGTGAAAGATATTGAGGTAATTCACTACAAACCTGGGGAAAACACGTCTTCAGAATAATTGCACGTAGTATAAAATCGGCTGTTTGAACAGCGGCATCATCGATAACGTCACTTGTTTTATCGACATTACATACACGTTAACGCAATAAAAAAAACATTTGACCAATCACAATCGTCGTTTATAAAAACCAGTCTGAGAGGTGTTTCGAAGATAATGCGGTTATCGGAACATTAATTGAAGTGTAGGAATATGCGTTTATCTAAGGAAGCAAAATAGAAGTGTTTTGTTTTATCTATACCGGCAACATGAAAAGCTGTAATTAGGAGTTGATCATTTTTACGAGAGCATATTTTTATCAGATTTCAAATTAATAAGCATTTATGTTTTCCCAGAAATGTCTTAATACACAGAGAATATGTTTTTGAGTCAAACTTATCGGAACTGCCCTATCAAAAATGTCTTGGGGCTTGTTAGTTTTTCGCATAAATATTGTGTTGTATGCAGCTATGTTAATCAGATGTATGCATTTGTGTAACCCGGAAATAAAATTCATCAATTATTTTTCATTCTTTTCTGAATAACTTTCTTATTTCACAAGATATCATCAAGAAAGCTGAAGACATTGTTAATAGGTAGTCTGGGGCATTTTGACATCAGAGCAAAGTAATAATGTCGACAGACTTTTCCGAAATAATGTGAATGCTTTTTGATCCAAATTCTGATAAAATCTTCTTTTGTAAAACTAATTTAACTCTTTACTCTCATAAAACATGACACCAAGAATAATATTATTCACTCCCCAAAAAAGATAATGAACCTTTCAAACGTTTTCGTTTTAACGTTCCCCATCCACTTTTGCATTTTGGCCGGCCTTAAATAGTCTACGGAAACAATATTCTCGAATTTGCAAATTCCGATACATTGTCAATAATACAGCTCTGTTTGTATTTGCAGGTGACGGTTTCATCAGTCACTTCGAGAAGGATCTAATTAGGGATTGATTATCATGCTGAAAGCGGATTGGCTTTGAATCGATCGTCAAGGTTGGAACATAGTTGTCTGTGAAATAATCACCATGTCGGCGATTGATGTGGGAGATAAAAACAGTTTCCTTGTTTATTGCGATGTAAACCCGATGTTTGGAGCCATTTGCTGAATACGGGCAGTTTATCTCAACGTTTTTCTTTTGATTTACCAGGGACAAATTACGAACGATTTATATTTTCATGTTGTCGTAATGTGTTGTAGTTGTAAATAAAAAGTGACAACCTATTTCTTTATTACCGGTGCATATGTTCTGCTCATATTTAATTGGTTCAAATTTATTTTTATGGTGTAAGTCAGATTCTGTGTAAGACGCTGTCAATATTGTGTTAAAGTGTTGAAAAAGGTTTTATTTTCAAAATAATTTTGAAACTTGATTGCTATCAATTATTACAAACGTATCTGCTTGTTAAAGTGCTCGCAATTCAGCCCCAAGATCGAACTTATGAACAATTATCGTTGAACATGTTAGATTTGATTGATGTGAACACAAAGGGAACATGCAACACGTTCAATAGTCACGCAAGGTTCCGGATATACAGTTTGCAAGAATGCATTACATTTTATTCATAAGTGGTTTTTAAACATTGCTATTGCATAGTACATCATATTTTAACTTGTAAATACTAACGGCTGTGTCATCATCAAATAAACACATGGTTTTGTTATGTTTACCTTGTATTTAGTTCCAATATTCTAACTAACTTTTTGTTGGACACAAGTTGTTCACAGCAAATTGAGAGCTTATTTGAAATCGTACATATTTATTGATAAACTTTGATTGTTATAAACATTCAGAATTTGCGTTAATCAGAGAAATAACTTATAGTCTAAGATAAAAATATTAGTGTTCACTTCGAATTATATTTATGTGATAAGCCCTAGGTAACCAATCGGCATCTTTGGTCAACCGATTATACCAATTGTTTAACAGAGGTCGTAAACAAATTGCTGGCAATCATGAGCAGGTTGACAGTGGTCGGCCTTATAGTTTTGTTCAACCAATAGTTTGGTAAATAACAGTATATAATGAGTATTGACTTAGACGAATAACAAAATATCATGTATCCAAATCACATTAAATGCAAACCTGATATTTAATTTTCACAGAATTGAGACGTAGAGTTAATTGTTTGAATCATAACGTAGAGTTAACGCCCCTTGATAATTACTTTCTCACTTCATCAGCCAACAGACATGGCGAACAATATTGCATGCTGTAAACAATGTGAACAGAAAGAAATGACAGTTGGGTAGACTAAATTCAGGCAACTTCTCTTTTGTTTGAAGATAACACATTTCTTAGCTTATTAGGCAACACGAATTAATGCTAAAAACAATTTTCGACATGGACATAGGTTCTATAATTACATATACAAACTATAATTCCGTTACAATAATTTATTCACGTATTTCTTCAAGTAAATAGTTTGACATAGTTTTTTTTATATTTTTTTTATATAAATTCTGATGGTGTTAAAGCTACACAAAATGCAAGATGATAAATTAAATTAAACATCGTATTGCAATGATTAAGACTAACAGTTTGGTAATTAACGTGTATGACAGGTATTACAGAACATAACAAGGCGTGTCACAGCCGGTATCGAAGGAAAAAAAAATAAGTTAGCAGTGCGTCGAACCCTCTGCACTTCTAAGCACTATAATTTAAAGAAACACTCGCAACAAATGAGCATTAATATATATGAGCCCGCCCCCCCCCTCCATCTCAGCCCATTAAAATGCCATTGTGCGAAAACTTAACAACTTGTTTTTGCGTGTACGTGTTTATTGTTTTATAAAATTGACTCTTAAATTAGTTATAAATGTCAATTAGAATTTTCAGTGTCCCCCTCGATGTTTGCTATATATATATTGTTAAGTAACTGTAACAAACTATAAATGGGTGTATTGTACTATTATTAAGACAATGAACTATTTAGGAAAGCATTGTACAACAAATAACAATTAAAGAGAAAAAATATTAACGAATGCTGTGTAAATATATCACACACATTGCACACACATATCACAGTTAGAACGTTCATTGGTCGTGAAAAGAGTAATTAAGCAAATAACATAAAGAAGAAGGCAAAATAGCCCCTTTTGCTCCTAATTAATGAGTTTCTAAAACGTATTGACCAGCAATCCAAAAACATCCCCAACAACCAGAAGTGTCCAATAATGGCTGAGAATACAATACGGATTGACCAGCAATCCAGATCCTTGTCAAACCAGACCGGATGTGTTCAAAAGTACAACTGGAAGCTACATTGTATCTATTTCGTCGATAGTTCGTTGTTGTTGTAGAACATGTTCTCCTCAAAATGGGATACCCGTCCATCTTCTGAAAGTATATGAAATCACTTCATTGAACGTTTTTTATTTATTTTTCTCCAAAACGTCTGATTCTGAGGCATGTGATATGAGTAATCATAAATAAACTTTTTCGTTTTTGAGGCTATACCAGGACAACTGTCGCATTACGATTTGACAATTGACGACAATATTTGCAAACACTCGCCCAATATTGAAAAACTCGGGATTCGTGGAACGGACCATTTTCATAGGCTGTCAAAACTCGTCTTAATATGGGAATACTGTAACTTGTTTAACAAGGCGCCCATTTTATTGGAAATTGATTGCCTTATTTTAAACTTACTTTGATTTACTTACCTATAAAATACTTTAACTACTTTGTACGGTTTGATTTTACAGTTGCATTTAACCTTTTGGTGGATTTTATGACAATTATTTTTTGGAAATCAACAAAATGAACGACGAAGGTAAAAACAATCGCGAACACATTTTTGGAAATTGATTGATTTATTTTAAACTTACTTTGATTTACTTGCCTATAAAATACTTTAACTACTTTGTACGGTTTGATTTTACAGTTGCATTTAACCTTTTGGTGGATTTTATGACAATTATTTTTTGGAAATCAACAAAATGAACGACGAAGGTAAAAACAATCGCGAACACAATTTTAAACGTTTGGCAAACGATTTACGAATAAATCACAAAAATATGCTTCCTTAGACTGTACATTGCAATCGGCTTTATTCATAATGATGTACAATGTCACTATAAAGAATGCATGTCAAATTCATCAAAGTACAGTCAGAATCCATGATCAGCTTTAATTAAACTTAAGGTAAGGAATTAGAATGTTTTTAACCAAAACGTCGTAGCATACGTAATAGTTATTTACTAAAATACTTATTTATGAGGTGTTTTTAAATCTGCCAAGTTGTTTGCCCTCGGTCAGCAGTATTGGCCTTTGCCCTTCGGCCAATATAACTAACTTCGGACGAATAAGTGGGCTACTATGACATCACCTAATTAATGGCATTACAATATAACAACAGCAGTTAATCTTACCATCAGTATCCACGTTTTTCAGCACCCAATCAGCAAGCCAGCCGCTTGTATCTTTGCAAAGGGTGTGGACTACGTACAGCATGAAGTCATCTGAGAAAAAATCAACTTAATTATACAATGGAAAAAACCCCTTCGTATTTCATTCGATAACTTACTTGTGATATATCTTATATATTATACGTTCTTAATTGAAATTACTGATACTAAATGATAACAAGTTAGCACAACATGTTTTGCAAACATTATAATATAAATATGTCATTCAGAATATTAATTCTTCTGTACACGCAGCTTCAGACTGAAGTGAACTAATGACATTATGTTAGCCTATTACAAAGTCGTCAAATGCTCTGTTTTGTACAAGCTTCTTCTAATATAAATACAGACCATTGTTGAAGCCCTTGTTGCTCTGCTTATCAGATGATGAACAGACCTTTCCAAGTAATGCCTTCTGGAGCATCTGTCTCTGGTCTTGAGTCTTGCACAGGTTGTTTTCTCCGAACTTTTGGGCACTTTCTCTGAATACCAAAGCAAGAACAGCAACATATTATTTCATCTATTACAATTCGCTGAGACTCATTAATTTAATTTATTTAAAATCTAATGTAATCTCTTATGAGGCATTAACAAGAGTGAATGTATGTACTTGTATATTTCAAATAAAATGTATTAATATTATGCGCATTTTATGGAATTTAGTTTTTGTTATTTGTAAAAGACTGGATATACATTTGCCAGATACACTATTCTTTGCAGTTAATATGAAGTAACACACTGTAAGGTCCGCAATAATTATACTCTACGAAATGTGATATTGAAAGACATGTTTTAACATTCAGATTTCCTTAAAGAAATATTGCATCAGTTTTTAATTATCATGAAGGTCAAGTAATACCATAACCTTTCAGTTATCCTTTAAATTCATACAGGATTATATAAGCTTAATGTATTCTTCCATTAATGCTTATGTTTATGAAATGATTAATGCTGAAAACCATGTTTATAAATAAGAATGCAATAAATACTGTTTGATATATATATATATATATATATATATGTTTTACTGGACGATAAATCAACACATTCTTTTAAAATATATGTTAACGAAAATTATAAATCGTATTCCGTGTTTATTTTTTCATGATGTTACAATCCCTTCTGCTAACATTTACCCGAGTCTCAAAGTCCCTATGATAACGATGATATGAAATATACTTTTTTCGTATGAATACATATTCGAAATTATATTTTGTCAACTTGAATTTCAGTTTTGGTCAGTTTTCGCCGAAAATTTATTTTTGGTACGTCAGCTGTCAAACATTAGTGATTGTAAGGGCTGAGCCAGCAGACATGATACACTTTTGAAAACCAATCTAAGCCAGTTATGTTTAAAAAAAATTAGTACGCATTATCAAAGCGTTAATATGAATGCTTTAAATGACAATTGCAAATTTACAACACTGGTTTTATTGATTAAGCTGCTACTTACAAATAGTGGAAAGACTTTCCAGATGCATATAAAACGTCCATTCCCAAAACAACCAGAATCAACACGACAAAATGTGCCATTTCCTTTTTAATCTGTAAATAATAGCACATTTAAACATACCGCTATGCATTTCAATAAGTGTCATTGTTTTTAAACAATGGAAATAACCTAGACAAAACCAAAAGATAAGGGTTATATATACTCCCTGTTTATATTGGCAAGTTAAATACCTTTCAGACACTGAACGAGCGACATGCAATGTTATAAAACAAACTAAATCCGAATCCCCAATATTATTACTTTGCATGCATTTCACGCTTTAAAAGATCTCTCTAACCTCAGACAATTATAACGTGCAGTGTACTTTATCACAGCAGGAAGTCATTAATAAATAATACAAACTGTGCAGTTACAACGATCAACAAGAGTCAATATGATATTGACACAATTTAATTGCAACGTGTTGTTATGTGTGGGTTAATGAACACAATATGAAGATCACAGATTAATGTTTATGCTTTTGTGAAAACAATATTATGAAATCCATTATTTGAATCTACCTTTCATCATCATGATCAATAGTTTAAAACTATTTTTTACTTGTATAAAATATTAAACATAAAATAAATATATTTTGAAAAATATGAAGCGTTAAATAAAAAATAAATCCTTTTGAGCTTTTAAATAAAGTTTTAGATATCAAATAGAAAAGAAATGTCATCGTTTGAAATACCTATTTTCCTTAAATAAGTTTATAGTAGATACTTTCCCCGTTCTCCTACCAATAATCCGCACAAATAAGGAAGTCTATTAATAAAACTCAATGAAACCTTGTAATGAAACTGATTGTTAGTTAGAATGAATCTCATTTTATAGTAAAGACTTCATTTATTACTCAGAGTATAGATTTTGTAATCACCCAGTACGCCTACCGGAAAATTAAATTAAATCACGTGACTTCTTCCACTAATTGCTTAGTAATCAATGTATTGGTGAGAATTTAAATGCACGCAATGATAAAATGCATTTCTGTGGTAACACACGATTCTAAATGTCACAATTTGACAAAAGCTAGTGTAACATTAATTGATCCGAAGAAAAGTTGAAAACCGCGTAGTAGTACTAAATAAGTATATGAAAAATGTAATTTGAAACTCTCATTCATGATAGATACCAGATGGTATGTGTGAATTATAATAAATATCATATTATCATAATAATCAGTTAATACAGCAGGTACAATGTTTATGTCGCTTCATTTGTATAGAATGTCGTTTGCACTCTCCAAAAATGAAAACGGACTCAACCACCTTCGTGTCTCATCATTGTATAACCTTAGACTGCAACGACATTAGTATAATTGCATTGTGAAGGGATGATATTTAGTCTTGTTGTACATGTCTTATCCCAATAATCTTATTGTCCAATCAGATAGGTTGGATAGGGTACGCGTACATATAATAAACATTTAATGCTCTACTTTAACAGGTAGTTGTTCAATTTGTAAATTTAAAGTACATGTACAAATGCTCGATGAAAAAATGTATGCGAGTAGCAATGATATGACAAGAATGAAATAAGGATACACTTTGCAGAAATATTTTAAACTCAGTGCAACAGTTTACATAGTATGGCTATCAATCTTTATAATACTATAATGGAAAGCCGAAAATGATGAATTTCAAAGTCAATTTCAGGTGTAGTAGTTTGAGTTAATCCTGCCAGAGACTGTATCTCCATACGAGGCAGGGCTGCTCTCCACATCATGCATATGGGCGTAGAGACAAACATATAAGGCCAATGTCATAAGGCGATGACATAAAAGTACTTCACGTATACCTCTTCCTTTCAACTTGATGTAATGGAGTGAATATTAGTTGATTTCGGGGACTTCAGTTTGCTTTTGTTTCGAAGAACCCAATATAAATATAATGGATTGATACTGCAGAAACAGCATATAAAGTTACAATCTGAACTTTAAAGTCACTTTGTATTTAAAAGTAATTGTATTTTGAACCACTGTCAGCGGACGTACCACCGATTAAGAGGTATTCTTAGAGTTAATCAGTGCCTATTTTGATATGTGAATGCTCGTAGTTTCAAACAATAACTGCATCGTGAAAATCTTTGCATTAGGCACTCTGAATTGTATTTCTGCATTTACAGATAGTGTTAGGATCACTAAACATTGAAGTTCTTGGGGTTCACCTTTTAGTTTATTATTATTTGTGTTATTACTAAGTTTCCTCAAGTTAATGCATACTTTGATAAGATTTACCTTTTAGTTTAATACTTTATTCTTGATTGTGAGTGAGTAAGTGAGGTTGTCCACGCAAACTGGTTTAAACCTTCCAGTAAATTTACATTTTACTGACCGTTCCACGGCGGAACCTAAATGCCGTTGGTAAACACCCCTAGTTTTCTTTATAGTATAATATGCACTTTGTTGTTTGTGGAATTTTGTGCTGTTGTTCAATGTTCCTTGTTTGTTATTTCTTTGTGTGTCCTATGTCTTTGGCGTTTACCCTATGTCATTAAACGGGTTTTTTGTTTAACCTCCAGCTACTGAACTTGTTACTGTTATTTTTTCATATACATAATGGAAGTTTCCAATGAACATGAACAACTATGTTTACTAATCAATTCACATTTACTCACTCTTTATTTACTTTCCACAGTAAGCATAGTGTAATATAGTAGCACAATACGTAAATAAAATGGTCAGTAATTATAAGGAAAGGTGTGTTATGATTCACTCTAGTGATGCCTCACATCCAGTTATTAACGAACACAATGGCAGACATACTGAGTAATCCTGATAATAGGCTTCCAGCGCAGAACCGTGATGACAACATTCATTTTTAAATTTGATTAGAAAGGTTTTTGAGCTGGATTAGACCTGGAATTGGAAATCAATGTAAATGATACGTTTAAATGATATGATGTCATGATTGATCTTGACTGAAATTGGTTTGATTTGAAATGAATCAGAATATTGATACAATTGTTGCTGTCATTTCTGGTGTTGAGGTTGGAGAGATACACTTACGCTCAATTAAAACAAACGGCTTAACAGGAAAACATCAGTCTTTAGCTTTTGGTGTTTTCTTCCATGTTCAAATGACAAATTGCAAGCAATCTTAACACATGGTTTAATGCATTAAACATCATATTCGCATACATAAGCAGCGAACTTTTCTTTTCCAGTTTTAAGGTAAATTAGTGTGGTCTTGTACAGACACTGGAAAAGCCACTGACAAATATCGTTTATTGTCAATAAAAAGCAACTAAAATTTTATCACCAAGTAAAATAGGTTATTAATTTTGTAATATAAACAGGCTTTAATTATATGATTAAAAAATAAGCAAGAACGTTTAACATGATAAAATGAAGGACCACCAACGGTGCAACAAAAAGCAGCGATTACTATTACTATTCACATACTATTTATCTTTATGGACAAAATATAGATTTAAAACGGCCAATACCGAGGATGCAATGAAATCTTATTAATAACAAACAAACAAACAAACGAAAACAAATCAAGAACATCTTTCGCTTCGTTTCGAATAAGCAACAAATATTTAATATTATATATCAAGGGCTCAACGCAATACTGTCGTAACTACATTTTCCAAAATTGTTCAGGAGAAGGAAAAAACTTTCTTAATTTATATGTGTTGGATATATTTAAAGTATTTGAACATAACAATTTTGTACTGTATGATAGTTTTAAACCAAAAAATATATTATCTTCAAACATTGAACACAAAAGATGAATTTGATGAAAATTTGACTTACTACAGTTTTCCACCTCAAAAGTCAGATTTCATCAAAGTATATATTTATGCAACACTGTCGTAATTTGACTTACGACAGTTTTCCACCTGATGTTATTTCAATTTGAGAAAATATATTTATGCAGCACTGTTGCACTTTTTTATTTTTGTCATTATCAATGAGAAATATGGTTAATAACTAAACTCTAATGGACAACTTTTATATAATTATGATAATTATTATTACAACCCATAGTGCATCATGTTTGAAAATGCTTGTTATTCGAGTTGAATAGAATTCTAACTTTACACCTAAATAATGGGAAAGAGTCAGGCTCTCTTAAAACAATGAAGCATAAATCAGAACATAATACAACATGTCTGTATTACTTTTGAACATTTAATCACTCAAGTATTTAATTTTCACAACAAGATTTGTTCATCCTGTATCTCAAATTAACAACAATGTTTATTTAAAGCTTTAACAAAGAATAGATACATGATTTAAACATAAATTCAAAAACAGATCATTTTCGCAAAGCTAAGCACACTCAATATTGTCATTCAATTCTAAAATACTGTCTTTTTATATGCTTTACTTTTTAACAATCATTCCCATATAACTGACAAAAATTGGCAAATTTCTTGATAATTCCACCTGACTGCCTGATAAAATTTCTTTAAAAAATCAGCAAAAATGTTTTTGAAAATATAAAAAAACATGACCTTCAAAGGAATCTTTTAATGATAATATTGACCATTGTTTTCAAATATTTGGTTTGTTTCCATAAAGGGGAAGTTCTTATTAATATACACAAGTTCACTTGTCCTATGAGCTCTACTCAACAAATATGTTTTAGTCAAAGCAGCATAACACCAAGTAAAACAATTTTTTTCGGATGACTTTGGAAAACTATTTTCAGACTACAATGTGTTGAATGCATATGTTTCAAGCATCAATACAAAACAATCAAGTTTTTGTGTTGTACCCCATTCATGAGGAGACATATTGTTTTTTCCCTGTCCGTCAGTCAGTCCGTCAGTCTGTATGTCACACTTTGTTTCCGCTCAATAACTATACAACGCTTAGACCCTTAGGAACTTCATACTTGGTATGCTTGTTGGTCATGACGTCTAGATGACGTCATTGATTTTGAGATCAGTAGGTCAAAGGTCAAGGTCACCGTGACCTTGAGGTGAAGAAACGGTTTCCGCTCAATAACTAAAGAACGCTTGCACCCAGGAACTTCATACTTGGTATGCTAATTCTGGGATCAGGTGGTCAATGGTCAAGGTTGCGGTGAAAAAACATTCTCCGCTCAATAATTAAAGAATGCTTGCACCCAGGAACGTCATACTTGATATGCCAATTGGTCATGACTAGATAACCTCTATAGTTTTTAAGGTCAATTGGTCAGAGGTCAAGGTTGCAGTGACCCTGAGGGGAAAAACATTTTCCAATAATTACTAAAGAAAATTTGCACCCAGGAACTTCATATTTGGTATGCTAGTTGGTCATGACTAGAAGATGGCTCCTATTGGAATTGGGATCAATAGGTCAAAGGTCAAGGTCCTGGTAAAGACCGCAGTGACTGTCAGGTAAAAAAAATCTGATTAATTACTGAAGAATGCTTGCACATAAGACATTCATCCTTGGTATGTCAGTTGGTAATGACTAGTAGATGACCCTTATTGATTTACAGGTCAGTAAGTCAAAAGTCATGGTGACCTTCAGGTAAAATAACGGTTTCCGCAAAATAACTAATGAACACTTGGGCCCAGGAGCTTCATACTTGGTATGATTTTGATTTTGAGGTCAGTAGGTCAAGGTCACAGTCACCTTCAGGTGAAAAACAATTTGTTGGTCACCAGTCCGTCTGTCACACTTCTATCTGCTCGATAACTTAAGAACACTTGGACCCAGGAAATTCATACTTGGTATGCAGGTTGGTCATGCCCAGTAGATGACCCCTATGTTTGTTCTTATCCATTCCATAAGTAAAAATTTCAATTCCATCATTGCTTTTTTACACCTATGACCACATAATGGGAGAGACAAGCGCTTTTTCAAAAAAAGCAATCTCTAGTCTTATTTGCGAAGGCTACCCTGGACTTTGAAACTGCAGTGTCATGTGAGAGTAGGAGGAAAGAGGAGTGGTGGGCATCTGGAATGATCTGCTTTATGCACAAGCTTAATAAATATGTTTATTACAATGGTTGGTTTTTAAATTGGGCTTTGACTTTCATAAGCTAAAGAAATTTCCCCTTTGTCAACAAGATAAATCAAAGGTATATCATTATCTTCCTCAAAAAGACCACCATCATCATCAACATCAGCATCATTGCCATCACCCCAATCAGCACCATAATCATTAACATCAACCACATCAACAGCATTGCAACCAACCACATCAGCATTATTACCATTAACATCAACCCCATCATCATCATTGCCATCAACCCCATCAACAGCATTCCCACCAACCACATCAGCATTATAACCATTAACATTATCCCCCATCAACAGCATTGCCATCAACCACATCAGCATTATAACCATTAACATCTCCCCCATCAACATCATTGCCAACAACCACATCATCATTATAACCATTAACATCAACCCCATCAACATCATTGCCATCAACCACATCATCATTATAACCATTAACATCAACCCCATCAACATCATTGACATCAACCTCATCAACAGCATCCCCACCAACATTATTCCCATCAACGACATTACTATCAATACCACTCCCTTCAACATCATAACTCTCAACATCACCATCATATCATGCCCATCAATGCTGTTATTCATGATGTAAACTGTAACATCATCATTGTACAAGCTTTTACAAACATTTACATTATTTTCAGAAGCATCTCTTAAAGTATTCAAATGAAATGTTTGAAGGAATTCTGAAATGTTATTTAAGTCTGCCATTGCCTAATTTAGAAAAAATGTAGCTGTCCTCGTCATCTAAACAACATCATTCTTCACTACTGATGTCTGATACATCTGACACTTCCTGAGCCATGACTCCGTTAATGTTAACGAAGTCCAGAACATCAGGAATGTCATCTGTTGACCAGTATGGCCTTATCAAATTGACATCGCTATTAGTGTGTCACCCTTAAATAAAATTTCATCCATCGTTTCCTCATTCCAGTTTGTTGGTTGATTTGTATAGTATGTTACTAATGCGCACTAATTTGCTACACATTGTCTCCCTCTGCTACCAAACTCTTTGCTTCCTTGATGCCTAGTAGCTTTTGCTTGGAACATGATGTGAAATCTAAAGATTGATTACAAAAAACTGACAAGAACTGTATTTGAATTAGCATTATTTGATTCCCAACCATTTTGACTTATCAACTTTAGGGAGCAAATTCTTATCCAAATCACAATATTTTGCCTTTATTTTTCTACAAATATTAGATTTTCAATACCACATCAAAAATGCAAGCTATTTTAACTAGTATGTTATAGAAGTAAGTAAGACTCATTTATTTATCAAAATGCTACCATAAATATCCTATAAGTTTGATAAGTAAGTTATGGAAAAAGTCAGTTTTATTAGGATAAGACTTAATTCACTTAAGATGCTACTGCAATAACTTATATCGCCTCAGAATATCAAATATTAAGTTAATAATTTAACTTCTTCAAGCACAAGTTACAATACATAACTAGGATAAGGAATATTTCATAAGTATTTAAAAAAAGAACAAATAAAAACACCTAATTACTGTAATCTTCAGATGTGGCGCAAATAAATCTTCAAAATTATTTGGATTTCATAATTTTTAACATGTACATGTATATGTTTACTGTTGTTGTTTTCTTTTCTGAGAAAAGTGAAATCACAGCACTATGGCATCATTATTATGACATCATTTTATTGAAATTCATTGAGTTACTACAGTGTTGCATATTTTTTTTAATTAAACTAGGCATAGTTTTCAGTGCTACACTGTATGTAACTCAAATTACGACAGTGTTGCATAAATGAAAATAGTCAAATTAAGATACGACTTTTGGACAACTTTTCATTTTAAGTACTTAAAAATCAATATTTTTCCAAAATATTTTTATGACAGATGGAAAACTGTTAAAGCATGTAAAAAATGCAAAAACATCATTTTGTGAAAAAAATGGAGTTACGACACTATTGCGTTCAGCCCTCGATATGCAGTCAAGCAAATTCCAAACAAACAAAAACAAGTAAAGTGATAAGTATATAAAGGCATTAATTCCTCATTAATACAAATAAGGAATCATACTTCACGTACAAAGTTGCATATGGTTATTATCTGCGTAGCAAACTCAATTTAAAATCATTCATTGAGATAAGAATCCATTGAGTGAGGAACATTCATTATAGAACAATAAATTTAAACTTCTTTAAATCAAGATATTCCAGAAACCGAGCTCCCAAAGATATATCATTTTATTTCGTACACTCTATCATTTCATTGTTTTCTTCTTGTTTTGTTCGCAGCTAATTTCTGACAAGTGGGAAAAATGTCGCCTGCTGCTTTTGTAGTATTTTTCTCATGACCCACTACCTACATACCGCTTGTTTGCAACCTAAGTATGTATGCTATTCAAATGAAAGGGGGAGGACGTATGCCGCTTGTTTGAATATAATTAAACGTAGGATTTATTAATGGAATTTAGAAAAACTTTAACGTAGGAGTGTTCTATACTATTATTGGGTTGTTCGTCTTTGTGTCAAAGATAAATATTTCTTTTTCACGTATTTTTATATTATTGTTTTTATTCATTTATCGTCCAGTGAATGTATTGAGTATATCACACGGAAAAAAGACAATATATTTAAACAAGAGTATACAGTAGAACAGTTGAGATTTTATTTCTCAATGTAAGCATGTATTTCAGTAGCCGACACGCAAGAAATAAACCAGTATTAATACTGACATACACCGTTTCTTTTCAGATCCTGCGCGAAAATTGTAACAGTTTTGTTGTAGTACAAGTGATGATATGTCTCTCACATACCATCACATGTTTGTTTTACGGCAACATGCTGAGGATAATAATATATTTGTAACAAAAATTACAATATTGTGTTAAATCATACTCTACATTACATTTTCTGATGTATTTCCGCGATGCCGTCGGATTCAGGCGGGGGGGGGGGGGTTGTCTCCTTTGTTGTTTCACTCTTTGTTGATTAATTGAAAATATATATACGAGCTGTTAACGTTGGCTTCGCAATTGAATATGATGTCGTTACTATATTGTTTTATTATACTGATGGCATGGCCATCACCAGACAAAGTTCAGCAACGTCATGATGGTGTGTTAGAACATTGTAATAATTGAGGCTTATCAGCAATCAAATAATTTTTAAACTAAAGTTATTATTTGTAAAAGGGGAGGACTTTTCTACTAAGAATTTGACTCATAATGGCCAACCCATTGACGTTTGAGAGGATTTTATGTACTAGGAAACTGTTTTTCATTACACGGGTAATAATGTTTTTAAATAAGAAACTTTATTTCGTAAGGCCTTAGAAGCACTAAAAAATATTTTTTAAAATGTAAGATATTGATCTCAAAAAGATACTATGACAAATATATTATGTTTTTTGTTGTCCTTGTACTTAATTATGCTTCCAAAATTGTTCGAATCGAACGCGATTAAAAGAATCCAGTTAAAATATAATAAACGCGTGTTCAATGTTAGGAAAAAACATGAACAGCTTGTGTATATGTATCCAGGAAAGGTGTTAAGACTGATAAAAACGAATAAAAGAAATCAACACTTTGCTCTATTCTATCTGAACGATTATTGTGCTCCTGATATACCTGAGTACAATGTGTTGAATAAGGCAGTCGTGTTTTTGAGAAATCCTAAAAATCTGGATTTATTGCTGTTTATTTTCTTCTTCACATATTATACCCAAAACATGTGGATTTAAATGTGCTTCAAAGTGATTATGTTATAGTTTTTATTTACAAATGCATATTAGTGCAGTTAGAAAAAAGTAAACAACTATACAAATTTGGATATATTGTGCTCATAACGCGTGACTAAATTTAAAACCGATATTCACTCACCAATGAACGTTGGTTAAATGTCAAGCAATTATATTGATATACTCCTGAGCCCGTCGCAGCCAAGTGGGACCAAGCCACACAGGTATCACCGTTACCTAATAATCAGCTATTTGGCATGTCGACCGACCTTACACCGATGTCTAGTATGCCCCTTTTGTCCAGCGAGGTGACGCTCAAATGCTCTGAATAATAGCTACAGTTTCGATGACACCTTCTCTAAGTACACACGTACTGAGATGAGTGACTTCCCTGATGACGACCATGATGGTTCTAGCCAACCAAGGTGCAATCAAGAATATTACACATTTCTAGATAAATACTTGGTCATCTACCAAAGTCGCTGTATATTTACAAACTGATTCAAATGTGCAACGGAAACAATGATGATTTGTTTGTACCGAAGCATACTGCATACAAGATCCCAATAAATACCAAACTACCCAAACGATACCCTAATGAGTCTACGAACAACAGAAAACGAAAAGAGCCGCTCTTAATACGCAAATGACAGTTATGCTCTCCAAATTCATAAACAACATAAGTGCAAAATGCCTTTCCGAGACATTTAATAAAAGCAAATTGTATTCAAAGCCAAAAGACACAAACACTAAAGAATCAACCTCTATACTCTTACAAAGTGAAGTAGCAACAGTTATGATCAAATCGAGTCTTTTAACCGAACAGATCAGCGAACTCGTTATCTCAAAGGCCGCAAACCTTGTCGAAGCCATAAACAGGACTCTTTATTATCATATGCATCATGTACAGCACCTCAAAAGTGAGGTCGATACCCTTAAAAAGAACTCATGTATACCTCATGCAAATTATGTCGAAGACAACGCGAACACAAGCAATGCCAAACAAAGCATTGTGGAGCCCCAAACCATTGCGGAAAATAGCCCAGGACGTGGAAATACCTCCAAGACAACAACCATAAAGGATTCGCCACAGCAAAACACCCCACATAAACTTTTGTATGCGAGATTTCTAAAAATGCCTGCTGACGACGTAGTTTCTGAGAAAATAGCCGTTCGTGTTACTAAGCGAGTTCCCACTAAAAATTTGATAAATTAGTTGAAACATACACGGAAAGGCAACTGACAAACAAACGAAGATAAATAAATAGAGGCTCCAGCCATACAGGAACAGAACTCCGGCAGAGTCCAGTCTGGACACATACCTCCGCCAGAGCTCGTGAGGACCACACCGGAAGCTTCAGTCTTAGAAAATATAACATCAGAGCTTTCAGGACGTGTCCACCACAATACGTCAATTCAACCAACAGAACCCGTTTTTTGAAAGAGTCCGGTCGGGGCGCACACGATGGTATTATGTAGGAGGTATTTCAGATAGCTCAAATCGCGGAGGTCCATGCAATTTTGCACAGATTAAGAAATATATCCTGCTGGGGTCAGGTTTATCGATACTAAGCGGGGTAATCGTGCTGCTAAGTAACACTCTACCAAGATGACTGTTAGTTGAAAACACGTAATTCTGGTCGAGTAGAATGTACTGTCGGCGTTGGTATTCCGAGAATGAGTGGGAATCTCTATTGTATACGACAGCCGAAAGGGAATATGGACAAACCTGCACGGCAGACTATTGTTTGCCACAACGATTACGCTTATAATTTATAACCTTTTTTAACAATGTCTATTCACGAAACTACATCATCCACCTGCCATACGGATATACGGATATAGAAACGGCGTGTCCTCACCTCCATTTCTGGTCCTCCAAGGCGTCCGCCAAAGGGGGGAGGGGGGGTGAACTGTCAACCATTGCTCTATCTCCTTTTCATCAACAAGCTCCTGTGTGACCAAGAGGACTGTGGATCTTAATACGATAATTCATATATTGCTAAGTGAATTGAAGCCAATGCTGACACATGTACCGACATTTGCTTTTGTCTGGAGTATTGTGTTTTACTAAAAGTACTATCCTTGCATATTTTAGATACGATTCATAAAACATGTGTGTTAAGGTCTCACCTAATTCTAAATTAAGGCAAGTAGAGAGTTAATAACTATATGAACATTAATGATAATAAGGTAGCAATCTAGTTAAGATAGTGTAGACATTTTTCTGGATGCAATTTGTTAATGTTATAGTTCTATAGGTTTTACTGTTATTGAAATATATCCCAGTTTGCACGCCTTACGCAAGAAATAAGATTGCTAAAAGTAGCTAACAATAATCTGCAGTATGGCTTTAATTTGGTTGCATTATAAAATGTTAGCTTAACTGTCATATGTTTACTACTTGAGAACCTCTGTGTATCTTAAATTCGAACAGCCCGGGCACAACCGACAATATTCTATGTCGTTATAAACTTCATTCCGTTGTGAATAAAAAAAATAAGCGTGACTTTACTTTTGACTTTAGAAATTGGCGCGCGGGTCTAGCATGCAACACGTCGTTTTGGTATTTGAAACACCAGTGGCATGTTTAAGAATTTTAACTTTCGCGCGTGTTTAGATATCCGCCTTTTGCCACTCATTCAATACACATCCCCTGTACCAATGCCAATAGGTCAACTAATGAGGTTGAATCTCACTCCGCCCCATCTCAATCATTGAGAATTTACTTCATTTCATCTAAGTATTACTTATTTATATATGGTGTTTCCGCCGTGAATCAGCAGTGCCGCTCATATGAAGCGTTTCTAAGGAGCACATATGATAATGGCTTGTCAGCCAAGACTGGCAATTCATCTGTCTAGAGCTACTAATGGTAGCCAAGCCAAATGTTTTTGTTCAATTATAAAAAAGTTACTGAAACAGTATCTGTATCCATTAGTATATACAAAACAAATCACTAAAATCTTACATTAAAACATTTCATATTTATCTTCTCCGTTTCTGTCTTCTCCGTTTCTAAACAACTCAATTTATGATACACTTTAATTAGTAATCTTTAAAAATACTTAATTTATGCCAGCTTTCTGAGTTTTAAATGTTCAAAACCAAAAATCCTGAATTGTCCAGTATTGTTTCAAATCTGTCAATTCAGTGAAGATTGAAATTCATTTATAATACTTATATTTCTTTGTTGATTATATGGCCATAACTGCGGCTGACGCTGAGAGGTAATATTATATCATACAACCACAATAGGCGGGGAAACGACATCGGAGCGCGTTACTTGAACAGGAAGTGACGTCAACGAAGAACAGCTGCCTTGAGGTGATACAGCTTAACTAGCTTATGTGTTCACAGCCATGTGGTAGAACCGAGGAATCCGTGTAGCCCCGACCTCATTGTTTTGCATCGTTCTCCAACGAAATAAAAATAAAATAAAATAAAAAGTCACCTTAATAGTATGTAAACGAACACTCTCTTTCTAAGTAAAACTAGAAGCACTTTATCTTAAACTGGCGAACAATAATTCTAACACTCATATATTGATGCCTTTAAAAACAAAAGAAACATTTACTCACTGTTACAAATTATATGTCATAATTTCTACACGTCCTATTTATTCAACTGCATATTTAGAATCATCATTATCAGTACATGTATTCGTCATTTCAAATAAATACAACAAACACATTTTCATTACGACCTACCGTCTGTTAGAGGATTAAAACCATTTTTTTCCGGTCACTTTAGTAATCACGGACTGTTGCATAGTGCACGGTACGACCTCAAATTTAACAATCAATTGAATAGATCTGATCGTATCGGTTCCCCAAACCTGATTGCCTTTACATTCATATGCGCACAAAATACTCGTTCGTATGAATCACTCGTGCTTATAAAGTGCCACCTGGCGGTTGTTCCTTTATATACAAGGGGAATTAATTTTCGTTTATTTCGTTTTACTCAAACGTAGAAATTACATTACTTGTTGGCAATACGGTTATTAAATGTGTTTGTTTCATTCAAAACGGCTAGTGCATTCAAACATAAATATATACATTATATAATATATTGAACTTAAAGTGCTTTATTTCGGGTGTAGGAGAATGGAGCCGGAGCCTTCCGAAATCCTTCCGAAAGTATTTTTGTTTTAAGAAATGGGGAATTATAACTTAAAACAATCATGATGATCCTCAAACGAATTTCTATGTATGTGTATTTCTGTGGTTTACAGAACATTACATTAGCATTAATACTAAATGGACTATATGATTATATTGAAAGCCTAAAGGAAATATATGTGTTACAATTAACTAATTTTGATTGAATTATCATAAATCAAGATATTTAGAAAGATGTGGATGAGAGTAGAAGACACAAAACACTAAAAATAGTCTATGTCACAAGTATACTATTTGCACTGTACGTCGTATTCATTAATCAGGCATGCCAGTATTATATTGCTATGCATTTAAAGCTCATGGGTTAAATATATACATTAATGATTTGATATGCAGTATGATGATTTTTGCCGCGGAAGAACCAACATGTATAAAAAGGTCACATATCATGTCAAAATCCGCATTTGGATAGTTGTTAATATAAATGTATCTTAACACATGGAATAGAATAAACCAATTGGAATTGTCACTCGAAAAGACACACTATGAATGTATGTACTATGATGCACAAACTAAACGAATGACATACTATGATTATATGTACTATGATGCACAAACTAAACGAAAGACATACTTTGATTGTATGTACTATGATGCACAAACTAACTAAACGAAAGACATACTATGATTATATGTACTATGATGCACAAACTAAACGAATGACATACTATGATTGTATGTACTATGATGCACAAACTAAACGAATGACATACTATGATTGTATGTACTATGAAGCACAAACTAAACGAATGACATACTATGAATGTATGTACTATGAAGCACAAACTAAACGAATGACATACTATGAATGTATGTACTATGATGCACAAACTAAACGAATGACATACTATGATTATATGTACTATGATGCACAAACTAAACGAATGACATACTATGAATGTATGTACTATGAAGCACAAACTAAACGAATGACATACTATGATTATATGTACTATGATGCACAAACTAAACGAATGACATACTATGATTATATGTACTATGATGCACAAACTAAACGAATGACATACTATGAATGTATGTACTATGAAGCACAAACTAAACGAATGACATACTATGATTATATGTACTATGATGCACAAACTGAACGAATGACATACTATGATTATATGTACTATGATGCACAAACTAAACGAATGACATACTATGATTGTATGTACTATGATGCACAAACTAAACGAATGACATACTATGATTATATGTACTATGATGCACAAACTAAACGAATGACATACTATGATTGTATGTACTATGAAGCACAAACTAAACGAATGACATACTATGAAAGTATGTACTATGATGCACAAACTAAACGAATGACATACTATGAATGTATGTACTATGATACACAAACTAAACGAATGACATACTATGATTGTATGTACTATGATGCACAAACTAAACGAAAGACATACTATGATTATATGTATTATGATGCACAAACTAAACGAATAATATACTATGATTGTATGTACTATGAAGCACAAACTAAACGAATGATATACTTCCTTTAAAAAAAAAAATCGGTCAAACAAAACAATGTTCAGTAATGTGTTTTGGGTTCGTTCTTATTGTTTGGTTAATAAGCAAATAGCGGAGTATGACACATGATTCGTATCAAGTTGAACATTAGGATATATCGTAGAAAATAGGAATCTATGTTCCATGGGTGATAATGTGTTTTTAGTTAAAGGCAATGGTCGGTAGTAGCTGTTTATTGAATTGAAAACAAATCTCGATTTTAATAAAATTATAAAATATTGTTTATTAATAAACAAAGGTTTAAGCGTATTTATTCATATTTATTTCAAAAACACATCCAAACAAGAAGGACAAAAATTTAAATTGTAAATATAATATGGACATATAAACAATTTTGCGCCTATGTTAAATATAACCAATATTGTTATTTTTCGCAAAAATATTAATTTATAAAATGTCACCCATTTAGCTTTCCTTATAATAATCAGGAAACACATTATACTGATTGGGAAACTGTCATATTTTGCTTGCATATACGTAATAAAGTTCGTCATTTTACTCATAATGCATGTCGGTATACATTCCAAAAACGTAACAAGGCAGAATATCAAATCATTTTATCAAAATGATTGCAATATAACTTTATAAATAGAACAACAGAAAAATAGGAGTTTCTCAAACTCATCAATGTGTAATCCTTTGCTACATAAGAAATTAGATTAAATTTTGTACAAATGTTTCGATATATTTCTTAGAGACATGAACAACATATATACAATATCTATCCCAACATTCATTTAAAGCATACATTACATTCCGCTCTTATAGATGGGTACCAATTTGGATTCCGCGTTTACATTATGTCCAATTTAAAATGTTAGGTTGCAATCATTTTTATATGAATATATAATTATGTATCTACGTAGGGTTGTATATAAATTTACATAAATCTTTTTCTGATGCATGATCATGTAGCACAGTCCAAGCTTTTGTTGTCTAGATGTTTATCGATATATGTTCTATTTAAGTAAGAAGCATACTTATTAAATCATCGAATATATTTTCCAACTTTGGTTAAAATATATTATAAAATCGGGAATTAATAATTACATTTCTTGTAATTACTTGGTAATAAGCTACGTTAACAGAATGGGTGATTTCATTATACGAATCTATCATAATATGCATCAGTAAATTACCTTTGTGATCCATGGCAATTTACTTTGTTTTTGGTGCTTAAATTAAACCAATGTGACTTATATGCAATAACGTAATATGATCATTTTTTGCCAAACCCTGTTTTAATGTATCTAAAAATGCCTGTGATTTTGCTTTTAATGTCGTTTGTATTAAATCATTTATAGTATGTCTGTATCTTCCTGCCTTAATTGTAAAGTGAAGGGAAAAGCATACTTAGACCATACATCTTGTGGTGCTGACATGAAAATCAAAATTGTTCCGTTGCATCTGACAATATATTTCATTTTCAATTAATGTTCTTGCTCAATGTATTGTGTGGTATATGTGTATTTAGAAGTTAAATCCATTCCTTCACGTCCACCACAACGTCTGTCTTCCCTACTTACAGTCGCACCTTTGTCCCCGGGAAACGCGATACAAAGAAGCACGTTCACAAGACTTTTATATTGCAACTCTGAGGGCCACCTGTTATGAAGGATGCTAAAGGCGGCGTTTAGGAGAGGGCTGATGTTCATCTTGGGGAAGGAAGGAAAAGTTGTCCTGGATGGCGTCTCATTGAAAGGTGGTTTAGTGTATTTTCACCGGAAAAAACACCAAGGTATAATAAGAGTCAGCGTAAGATGTTCATGGCGAGATTAGTGTTAACTGTTGTGTACGTGAAATATGTTCTAAATGTCATTTCGTTAAGGGGCCATGTCTGAACGTTTTGGGCAAGTATCATTTCTTATATACAGTAATCATAAACATCATATAGTTGTATTGGCATGTTATAAGTGGTAGTCATGGTAAGCTATTTTTGATGGCTAATAACTGTTTCATAGGGTAGTGCTGGAGTTCACAATAGGTAAAACTAGTAAGGTTAAGATGACTTATAGCGTAAGCAGCGAATGAATGTTGCTTTCATGTGTTTCGGTTAACTAAGGAGTTGTATCAGTGAAATAACAGCAGTTAAAATATAAATTTGATATTAACTTCAAACTAAGGAGTACAAATATCAACTTCAATGACTAATTTTGAATCATTTTTATTTACTGTTAATTATTAATTATTTAATCAAAATCAATACGCCACTTTTGAATCTGTATAATATGACACAGAACAATTGATTGTAAAGGTGTTTCAATAAAGATGTTCTTAGAAATAAACACAACTGATCGCTTATTAGGGAAATGGCAATCAAACTTTTGGAACGTTTTTGCTTCAAAACATTTCCGTCCGTAGAAAACATAAGACGGAAACAATTGTTCGAATATTACTTTAATGTTACAGCATGTATTCAATATATTTTCGTTTATAATTTGTCAGACATTGTAAAACGAACTTCCCGGGAAATGCACAAAGAAATTGACTGATAAAATTAAAATAACCCACTCATCGCCAACCGTCATCTCACCGACGAAGTGTGGTGAAGAAGGCAATGCAGTTCTACAGAAGAATACATTGTTCAGAAGAATTGATATCATAATCCTCATAACAGAAATAATTAAGATATGTTTTACATAAAATTATACTAGTTAAGGCTTTAATAATAAGTGTCGTACTGAAGGACTACGCCTGTAATATACTGTATTAAACATACAATATAAATGTCGGAAAGTATGCGGATGATGACAAACTAGCTTTTTATGCATTGGTAAGTGTTTGGACGAGTGACATTTAAAAACGTAAACAATGTTAAAAGGTGATACAAAGACTTGTTGCTCACACGGTAAAATCACGGTGAACTAAATTGCTATATTGGAAAGAAACAATAAATGCATTTTACTAAGGCAAATACAATTTTATTTTGTACCTAAAACACTGAGTTTTATAATTCTGATTGATCTCCAACACCGTTCATGTGTACTAACGCTTACCTATCATTGCGCAAAGTAATGCTGTTATTTAACCTTTGACAGTCGACATGATAATTATGCGATTACGTTGATAGCAAACAATTGATACGTTTGTTCAGCAGATAAACCAGCGAGTCACTATCAATTCAGTGCAGATAAACGGTTTAATATCAAACAACTGTGGAGACAAATTAAAGTGAGCTATGCGAACAATGTTTGTCAACTACTCAGATACGTGTGACCAAAGTACCCTTGGCTCGATACCTAGTAATCTATAAATTTATTTCATTTGATCTGTTTGCTTTCTTATTTGATTTGCATAATCAGCTGTTTATGATTGTTTGAAATATTCATATTCACTTGAAACGGTGTAGTTGTAAAATAGTGTCATAATTATGCGAATTAAAAGTAGTCCCGTAAAAACAGCCACATGTGCGAATATAAGAACAGTGTCACATGCGAATGTAGATCTCGTAATCTCGTAAAATAGTGTCACATGCGAATTTCAGGTATTCTTTAAAATCAATTAAACCTAACTAGTTTATCGCCATTTGTAATCCTGCATGTGAAATATTGTCACATGTGAATCATACTGCAACCTTTGATATAGTACTATTTGTGTTCTAAGAACCATATAAGTCAACCACTTATTTAGCGCACATCAGAAAAATACTTAAAATGTCGACCTTTCAATGCACAAGCTGCACATTTTGCTTTAACTTGGCCGTATTGTCATTGAACATTCAAGTTTTCAGCAGTATCCTTGAAAACTATTGGTCTGATATAGCTAAAACGATTCGTTTAGTAACAATTAACATATACATTATAAAGCTAGAACTATTTCCCGTATGCTTTTTCAAACTCAAATACAAGCCTCGTGGTTTGACATATAAAGACACATATTGACAACTTGTCTCTTTGACAATATTGAAGCCCCAAAACTTTGCAATGTCGAAACAATAAATGTTGCGTATTGGTGTAAATATTTCATTGTCGTTTTTCCCTCCTTTAAACGAAATATATAAATTTAAGCACCATTTTCATTATATTGGGCATAAAATTAGTTAGACAGTACAACTGTTTCGATTGTTTATACTCAAGACAAATAGTTCAGTACCGTTTAAAGTATTATGTTATATATTAGTTATAATGTATCTTCTTTATTTTTAATTGGGAATGGACAAAAACATATTTTATAATGTCTTTAATTGTTCAACATGATGTACTGTTTTTTTTCTACCAATTTCTGTTTATCATTCAAAATTGTAACTCTCATAAGCAGTAAAATGCTTTCAATACTTTAGTATCCGTAGTGACAAGCCCTTGTATGGTACGTGCTATTGCTACTTACTGTAGATAAAGTAATCTAATCAGTGGAAAAGTTGTTTTATCTTGTTTCAGAGATATTGTGATCTAAAATCGTATCGAGTTGTTTTTGTACGTGAGTATTTGCTGCACCTATCGAAGATACGCGATTATTATTTTTCATTAAAAGTACTTGGCGGTGTCCGGCTTTTATTATTTTTTCCGAGCATTTACGTCATGTTTTAAGCCTTACTAACACAGATAATCAAATTTTCATAAAAAACTGTCGTGGATTACTTTATCATAGGTTATCGAATTTTGCAGATGTGCTTTGTCCCATCTTACTTTAGATTTAGTGATGATTTTGTATGTTAAAAGCAAAATTGAAGCTCTTTCGTTGTAATGAGTATTCAGTTAATCGTTTTATTTGGAAACGATCCTTGTTTTAAGTAATTATGATTGTTGTTTGTTTTCCTACGTAATCAATATTTGTGATGGGCTTTTCTCCTATGTAATCAATATTTGTGATAAGCTTTTCTTTCTCCTAAGTAATCAAGATTTGGTGATGGGATGTTTTCCTATGTCATCAATATTTAGTGAAGGGATTTTTCCCTATGTTATTTGTAGTTCTTGGTGTGCTGGTTTCCTATTTAATCAGTATTGCGTTGTCAGCTTTTCTATCAATATAATAAGTATATGGTAGTGTGCTTTCTTTTCTTTTACTATGTAATTAGTATTTGGCAATCTGCTTTCTTTTCTTCTACTATGTAATTAACACTTGGCAGTGTGCTTTCCTTCCTTCTACTATGTATCTAGCATTTGGCAGTGTGCTTTCTTTTCTTCTATTATGTAATTAGTATTTGGCAATCTGCTTTCTTTTCTTCTACTATGTAACTAGTAGTTGACAGTGTGCTTTCTTTTCTCCTACTATGTCATTAGTATTTGGCAATCTGCTTTTTTTCTTCTACTATATCATTAGTATTTGGCAGTGTGCTTTCTTTTCTTCTACTATATAATTAGTATTTGGCAATCTGCTTTCTTTTCTTCTATTATGTAATTGGTATTTGGCAATCTGCTTTCTTTTCTTATACTATGCAATTAGTATTTGGCAATCTGCTTTCTTTTCTTCTACTTTGTAATTAGTATTTGGCAATCTGCTTTCTTTTCTTCTACTATGTAACTAGTATTTGGCAGTGTGCATTCTTTTCTTCTACTATGTAATGAGTTTTTGGCAGTGTGCTTTCCTTTGTGCTACTATGTAATTAGTATTTTGAAGTGTGCTTTCCTTTCTTCTATGTAATTAGTATTCTCTGACAGGTTCTTCTGTTTAATCTGTTCCTGGTAGTGTGCTTTTCTCCTGTTGAATCAGTATTTGGTGGTGTGCTTTAGCCTTCGGAATCAGTATTTCGCTCTGTAATCCGTAATTGGTAGAGTTTTTTCTCCTTTGTTGTCACTATTTGGTGATTTGTTCTCCTTTTGTTGAATCAGCATTTTGTAATGGGATTTTCTCTTTTGTAATCCGTATTTGGTGGTGTGCTCCTATCATAGTAAATCAATATTTGGTGTGTTGTTTTAATTTGTAATCAGTAATTGGCTCTTTTTTCTTTTTAATAAGAAGTTTGTGATGATATTTTCTCATTTGTTATAAGTCATTAAAGTGGTGTTTTTTTCCTAATTAATTAGTAACTTGTGGTGTACATTTGTTCCTTTGTTAACAGTACTTTGTGATCTACGTTTATCCTTAGTCCTTAGTAATCAGTATTAGGTGATGGTTTTCTTACATATATATTATCATTATAAAATCAAATCTACATCTAATGGGTTTTTAAGGTTAGTGCTGGAAATATCTTCTACTAAAACCAACCAGACAACTGCAGTAAACTCTTGCGCTCAACGGGCTTTGAAACTCGTGTTGAACTATCATTTCTCCTTGCAATATGACTGTTCATGTGACATACCTATGCTGTAAACTACCTGAAGTAGTAGTATAGTGGTCCTGATTTTCTCAAGGCTGTTAACATTTCAAGCATCATCAAACCATACCTGCGACCTGCACGGACACGTTTTATGGGATTCAAGTTATTAAGTTACGAACCCTTAAAACGATATATCATTAGTTACACGTTGTACAGAAATACTCACAAGGAAGAAAATATCGGTCTTATACTGGCCTATTTGCTTCAACATTAGTAAATGAGACATTCAGTTAGCTTAATTTTAAAAATAAATCATAACAAACTAATCAAATACGCCTAATAAAAATAAATTATCAAACTCTTCAGAATATCAAAGTAAACTTTTCAAATGGTGTGCAATTTAAAACAGATTACGCTTCTTACCCAATTTTTACTCCACCTAATTGCAGAAAAGCCCTCTGTGCTAGGGGATGCTTATAAAGGCTAAACGTTCACATATTTTAAGAAATTTAGAGTGTATAAGGGTATGTTAGATTTTAAACCAGGCGTTATGAGTGGACTGCTGCTTACTGATGGAAAAGACTACAGGAGAGTGAGGCTTGATGCCGTCTCAATGTATGATGATGCTTTGTAAATTTTACTATAACTAATTGAGCATTAAAGAACTAACTGGTAAATATTGTATTAAAGTCGTTCATATTGTTGGGACTGATGTTTGAGAATCGTGTGCCAAGTAGGTTAGTTATGATGGCGTCTCATTATATGATGATTCAGGGTCTAAACTGAACATGAGCATAAATATAGCTGGTGAGTGGACAGTAATACTAATAATCAGCATCTGTCTGTTTGACGACCCTGTGATTGAGTTCAATGGTAGTTGGTAAGGACAAATCGAATTCATTTGTAATGTGATATTTGTTTGTACCATATTTGAAGGGCAATGTTATACATCACGAGGAGAAATGCGTTTTTGTCCTAATTACAGAATATTCATATCAATATGTAGCTAACTAATAAAACTCTGAGATAATTAACATTAAAGACAATAAGTGATTAAGATCTAATTTTTAAAGATTCCCAGATCATACAGACTTTCATCTACTGATATAATGACACATATACTAAAATTCCTGGAATAAAACAACTAACAGCTCAACTTGTTCTTCTTTGGTTGGTATAAGAGAATTTGTGATAACGACTTAATTACAAACTGTAAGCATTAAATTAACCGAGTAATACAGGCAAGTATAAGATAAGAACAACATCTTTTTCAAGACAATTTGTTAGTTTTATGATATGATATGTTATATCCATACACATTGTTATGACAAAATTAGCTTCATTGACACTATTTTATTGCGTTGTGCCAACTCAAATAGAATGGCTTGATTCCTGCTTGCATTTAAGTGTTGTGATGATTTTTTATGTTCATATCTAAGACTAACAATTAAGTCACAAACTAAAATAACAGGGGTGCAAACAAAATGTTTTGCACATAAACAATGACCAACAATTTAGGGTGTTTGCATATCCAGAATCATTACTTTATGGAAGTATTTGCCATCATCACCACCACCTTCACCACCATAATCATCACCACCACCACCATCATCATTATCATCATCATCATCATCATCATCATCATCATCATCATCATCATCATCATCATCATCATCATCATCATCATCATCATCATCATTATCATCAACATCATTTTAAACATCATCATTTTCATCATCTTCAACTACATCATCATCATCATCATCATCATCATCATCATCATCATCACCATCATCATCATCATCATCATCATCATTTTTATCATCATCATCCTCCTCATCATCATCATCTTCCTCTTCATCAACATCATAATCATCATCATCGTCATAATCATCATCATCATCATTTTTGCCATCGTCATCGACATCGTCATCTTCATCACCATCATCATCATCATGGTTTTCGAAGAACACACGTGCAGATAAAAGCGGTGAATGACAATTTTATAAATATTATATGACATCACTGATATTTTTTTAACGGAACCAATATAGGGATTAGAAAATATTTACTTTTTCAAAGGTAAGTAAATTTCATCACGAGATGAACTCAAATCTAAATTAAACTGAATTTATTTTTCATTTTATGTTTTCAATGAAGGTTTTAACATTTTTCATTTTTGAATGTCCATCATCTTTGACCTACGTATCCCAAGTAGTGCGTCATATTTCGACGGGGTAACTCAATAATCTAAGTGCACATGTGAAAGAAAAAGTACTGAAATGCATTACTCATTTCTTTGAAGCATCTCCCTTTACAAACATACAATAAACAAAACAAAAAATCTACATTACATTCACATATTCATCTTGACATTCCCGTTGGTTGTATGTATGTGTTAACCGATAATGAGTGATTATTGGGCAATAGATGCCTACATCATCCTCAGGTGCACCTAGGCGTTCCTGGTGTTCATTCCCTTAACAATGATTATCATTATTAAACTTGTTGTCTCATCAGAATATTCGCATATCAAAAAGCTCATTTCAAGCTTCTAAACAATTTCGACAGTAGAAGTGACCTTAAAAATGTATGGTGACTGGTCAATGTCTGTTATATATATTTGAGATAGGATTTATTTTGCATTTGTTTTATTTTTATTAATCATTACATTCTCTCAATGGTTGAAATGTACACAAGACATATTGTTTTATCTTGTTTTTAGTAAGATATAATTTAGGACAGAAACCTGATAATGTGTTTGTTCTGCCTTTACAATGTTCTTAACAACAACAAAATCTTGAAACGTCATATTTTTACTTCACATTTATATATTATTAAGTAACGTATCTAGATTAAACATATTTAGAGATAGTGGTTTATCTTCATACAAGCCATACTAATAAGTATACATAATTCATAGTTTTCTACCACTGCAGGATTCTCTGATTCCAGCTTTTGTCTTGCCTTCCGTATTAAGAAAGACATTGAATGCTTGGTGTTTGCCTTATTGATTGGACTTATGAAGCATTTGAGGATTGTTGAGGGTTGAATTTCTACATTGATATAGTTGGAACAAACAGGTTAACATCGACAAAATAGAAGCAACTAGTTAATTCAAGAAAATCAAAATGCATTTTTACTTTCAAAACGAATGGTGAAACAACCATATTGATGACAACGCAAGACAGGTAAAAATGAATATGGCTTTTTGTTAACATTAATGCGGTTTAATACGTCTGTAACTAGATGGTAAATAGTAAACATTTGAACAGGGATTCTACAGTTATTTGCATGACTCGGTCATTATCATTTTACGGCCGTGGACCATCCGCACGTGATTTTTATATTTATCTGGTAAACAAAGTTAACTATAGGGCGGCGATTTTTATAATTCGCTTATATCCTAAAACACAACAAAGGTAGCGGTAAAATTGTATTAAATTTAAAACATACGTGTTGGCATCAGCTACTAGCTTGTTAAAGAAAAAAAAACAGTTGGTATTCAAAGCTACGTGCTCGTGTTTATTTAATTAATTATGACATTCAAGACATGAAAAGACATATGTCTGTGATTTGTACTGAACAAATTCGGATATATGTGTTTGTTGAATTTTTAAGTTTCACGATTAATATTAAGGCTACATCAATTAAAAACAATGTGATCTGCTATTTGGACTAACTTTCAAAAACTAAATTCATTTTAAGGGTAAGTTGACTCACCATTGCCAAGCAATAACGAAATAAGCATACTAACTGGTTTGAGGGTAAAATTGTAAGAGTTTATTGAGCCGGGCCTTGGTATCAAAATTTGCCTACGAGCTCATTACGCCCAACAGCTACTTTTCGGGCCATTATGAGTCACTCACGCCAATAAGGACTCTACTAGACGTCAGATAATACCATTGCAAGAAACGCAGAAATTGTCAAAGCTGCTTTTATCTCTAAATGATTACCAAGCCATAATTGAAATTCGAAGTATTAAGTCATCCGAGTATGTCATGACAATAGTGGCATTGTCATGTTGGCAATTGCATCACATAGTTAATGACATTTCTGCCTATAAACACTTTTTCTAGGAACTAGACAATTAATCGTATGTAGAAAGATCCATGTAGTGAGAAACATTTGTTAACAGGTGAGCAAATTATGTGGTTGGCTCAGAAAAAGTTATTATAATTATTAAACGGCAATGCAATAATACGTGTCGACAAGAAACATAATACTTTGACCATTGTTATGAAATGTCATCCCATGATTTGAAAATACCTTCTGAAATACCAAACAGTAAAGCAAACTTATAAGAATTGTTTATGGGTAAAATATCGCCCTTTTAGTCCTAAATTTCTCCACCGGCCCATCAGTTGGCTTAGCCAATTACTAAGTGAAGGAAATGAAAATAAGAAATAAGTTATATCAATTTGTTTTCATTTGAAGACTTATAATCTGTGTTCAACAACCCTCCTTGACATTTATTATGTTTTAAAAAATGAAAACTTTAATTATGTTACATTAGCCTTGAAAACATTCAGACAGAGCAATAACGTTCATCAATGGTAACGAATTTGGAAACACACATGCATGTTGGTAATTGGGTATGCGCATGATTATTGCCCACATATGAATTATGAGACGAACTTTGAAAAAAAATGACAATAACAGGACTAACCCTAACATGTCAGGGAAAGTGTTATTGATATAAAAGCAACATTTTATACATATCTCATATTTGAATGGTAACCAAATTTATAAGTGACATACCTTCAACTTTCTTCCACATATATCACAACCTGAGATGGATCGAGTTCATCTACAATTAGAGTAAAGTTTGTAAATAACATTATTCAACACTTCAATCATCTATTTAAATATCATAAGTATGCCCGATTAAAGTTTATAATAAAAGTAATTTAAGTATTGCGTCACAGCGCGATATTCTTATCTAGCATTGGGTGTGCCAGGTGCAGTTTTCCAGCTCGGCTGAATTCGCCGGAAATACTTACCTGGTGTGCTAGAATAATTCTAGGCAACTAGTTCATGTACACAAATTCAACAAAGGCATTAACGATAATATCGTTTAAACAAGACATTTCAATAAATAAAACATAGCTTGAATACTTAACCACTAATTCTACTAAGCATTTTGTTAAGAATAAACTTTGTTTGTTTCTTCTTCAAACGAATTGGAACTGATATTTGAAGTAAAAGTTACAATTATATTCCTTTTATCATATTTGTGTATTTTTAAGGAATGCACGCACTAAGTTGTTGTTTCTTTTTTCAGATCAGAATATCGCCATTATTCAAGCAGTCGTGGAAAGTCTAGCAAGTCGATCGGGAGACCATCCAAACCGTCCAAAATCAATGCCAGCTGTGAACCCTCAACATCTATCACATTGAATAATATGGCATGCCCGATTTTTATTTAAAAAGAAAACGTTTTTGTACTGATAACCAAATCTAAGGTATCTGTTGTCAAAGTTGTTTCCCGTACACGTAAAAATTGCAATAAACTGCTGAAACTGGATAAGCTTAAATCATTAAGCTCGTCTCTACTCTATGAGCTTAAATTGAGCAAATGAGCATGCTTATTTTATATTATCCGGTGGTTTCTATATTTTTGTCAGTGATAAAAATGATGTTCACTGTTTCAAACAGTTACTTCATAAAGCAAATCAGACATCAACGCGAAATAACGTTACGAAATACATTAAATTTGGCATGTATTCTCTGATAAAATACAATAAAATGATTTTTAGAACAATTTTCAAGCATAAAAATAGATCGCAACTCGTGAAATAAAACGTTTGGTGCTCACACTGTAAACCATACTACATCACACGCTGAAACAAAACAATTTTGATTGGTACTTGTTTGAATGAGCATACAGGAGTACTCGCTAACTGGTTTAACCTCTCATTAAAGTATTCTTTCACTAACCGTTTTAAGGCGATAACCCAATTATTTAACAATATTCAATGAATTCTGCAGTTTTTCTGTATTAACCTTCGATAATGGGTATCTCTCCCTCGTTTACTTGTCACTGACTGGGCGGATTTCGAAGCCTTAACCAGCCAATATTGGGTATTATTAATCAACTATTACGTATTTGAAAATGTCGTACTTCACGCAATAGTTAATTAATAAACTACTCATTAATAACTAATTTGTCCTCGGTCGGCTCTTTCGCTCTTTCGGGCTCAGACAAATACAGCTAACCTCGGGCAATTATCTGGGCTTATATGAAATCACCAAAATAATAACATTACAATACACATACAAGATACACGAATCTTTATTTAATGTCGAGTATGTGTTAACAAGAAACATTAGCCCATTGAGCTATTTTCCGACATGAATAACAGACATACATAACATATAAAATAAAATAACAATGTGCTTGTGACCTGGAAATAAAAGATATATGTTATAATGGGCACACATTGGAGCATGTATACACATACAAATAGAACATTAGGATTAGAGCATCGAGAACAGTGATAACACCAATCTGTTTTCCCGGCTGTACGGCCAGTCCTCTTGCGCACTGTTTGATATAACACTGTAAAATGGTTAGTTGTTTCAAAGGTATAACTTAAAGTGTTATCATTGAAATAATTTGTAAGTAGCAAAATATACAAGGGAATAACAGCTTTGTACCTCGATGTGCCATTTGTAAAAAACAAGTTGTTATTAATCTAGCATGATAGGAAAAATACTCTGAAAGTATTGCTTAGAGGAGGTATGATATGTATCATGTTATTATTATATTACACCAATCACTGTAAAAGAGTGTTAATTAAAAAAAGTGAATTCGTAACAACTAAACAAAATACTTGCCGAAAGAAAAACACAAGTAGTTGTATGTGTTCGACAGATGTTATATAAATTTGAACAATCACAATTTGGCCATGTAATTTAATTTAATAAGTTGTTATTTAAGTCCAAGAAGTCCGCTGAAATCTTTTCTGGTATTTAAATACCATATTTTGTCCAGTGACTGTAAACCATCCCACTGAAAACAAAACTCCTTTTCCGTTAAGACAAAGGGTGAAGGTATTTAGTGAAACATCTTATAGTTCTCAATGTTTTCTATTTTTTAAGGCAAAACGGTATTATTTATATATTGAACATATACAAGAGGGACTTGCCCAGGTGCGGATCAGCGTTTAAAACCCCAGGTTCAGTATATAATTTTCCCAAATAATATGTAATGCATAAATTATTTCAAGTTAGAAACTCAAAAATTGGAAGGAAATGGTATCAAAATCTTCTACGTTGCAATTTAAGGGATCTGTTTTTTTTTTCAAATACTTCAGAGAGCTTTGTTGCTTAGAAGATGCAAAAAACAGAGGCTTTGTGGATAGCGATGATCTAGGAATTTTTTTGGCTTGATTGGAAGATGTTTACCATACAAATGTATTCAGAAGATGCGAAAATCAAAACGCTGACTTCAAGCCCATTGATTATCTTTGTTCAGGAAGAGAATGAATAAGGACGGATAACCACAGACATGTGTATAAAAGCGATGCATGCATGTTTTCAAAAGGTTAAACAATATAACTGTTGGTTTCAGTTTGACACACATGAAACGGAAACGGCGATGAAATATCAGGTACCATTTATCTGATGGTTTATGCAACTTAAATCCGGCACAGTCTGTATTTGATTCAATAATCAAAGGAACATGCTATATTTAACACCAATATATTTAACCTTGTTGAAATGATACATACAACTTTTAAACAGGAAATCATTGTTTACTAGTGAATCACTACACATTTTTATATTGAAACGTCGGAATGTAGAACCTTTCTTTTAATATGCAGTTGATTTAGAGCTGAAGTATTTTCTATCTAAGCCTAAGCTTTATAAATCATAATTAATTTTATCGTTGTACATTTGGTCATTATTCAAACACAGATAGTATCAGTAATACATGTATATAATTACGATAAAGCGATAACAATGTAGTGGTGAATTGATATGATAATACTCAGTGTTAAGCTGGTTTAAGACCGTTTAAATTCATCAACCCTGTCTTTACCTTAGAGCATAATATACAATATGACATCAAAGCAGATTCAGTGTGAAATATGCCGTAATGAATATGCAGTTGGATATTGCAAAACCTGCGGATATGTTGGAGAAACTTGTATAGATGTTCACAAGACAGTCAAGGTGTTTCAAACACACATTGTACGATTGAATAATAATAATGAACATTCAAAGGTCATTAAACAGGACATAACAGAACAGAGATGTAAGCAGCATCCGGCAGAGAGAACTATATTTCTATGTAAAATCCATGATTCTATGATTTGTGGAAGATGCCTTCATTCGGGACATCTTACTTGCGTACACGAAATCGTTGACTTGCTGCATGAAGCAGCTTCTCTTGATTTCGAGAAAGTCAACAAAATGAAGTCAGCTTTAAAGGAGGTTAGAGATGAAAGTTTGCGTATGAAAGATAAAGCAGAACGCAGTAAGCATCGCTTGAAATATAAAGCTAATAGAAATGTGGAAGAATGTATGATATCAGGAAAAGAAATTAAACAACATGTAAGGGACATTATACAGGGAATAACGAAGGCAAATGACATAGACATGAGCATCTATGCAAGTATAGCTCAGAGTTGTAGTGAGAAAAGCAAGTGGTGTGACGATCAAGAAAGAAAGATTGATGATTGTATTGACTATAATATGGCTGGACACTTGTACCTAATACACAATTATTTTGAGAAAGAGGTTTCTGATGTCAGTTCCCACATTAAAGAAATCAAACACAAACATAATTTTAAAGGGTTTGACTTTAAAGAAAACAATGTTATACTTAAATGCGTTTTTGAGGATTTGGAGGAATTGTTTGAACTCTTTGAATTCATTGAAAAAGAAGAGGATACTAGGAGTGACGAAGAAACTTTCAAGAAAGTTGTCATGTTTCCTACAAAAACAATCGAGGTATCGCGTATGTTCTCGTTTCTTTTAGTGATTTAAACCGTTATGAAATATTGCTTACTAGCCACATTCCATTAAAACTGCTAGTTGACACGATTGTTAATTGGCACATCAATGAAGTATTTTTTTAATCTTTAAATATCATTATTCTGCACGTAATGCTGTATCCATTCATAAGATATCTACTATTATATTAAATCCGGAATATCGAATGGAATGAAACTGCATAGCATTGTTTATATTGATATAATACTTTTACCAAAACTGTTTCTATTGAAAATAAAACATCATATTTAGAGGCCAAAGTACATTTTTATGTTTGGATATTTTATTTCAGAACAGGCGACAGCTCCCTGCACTGTTGAATCAAACCAAACAAGCATTGGAAATATCAGAAAAGGTTTGTAAAAAGTTAAACACGACATTGTGCTTAAATATATTTCTTAAACATACAGTACAAAAAATGCATCCCTAATATGTTATAGGCAACAGTATATTATTGCACACATTTTGATAAGGTATATTTTTTAAATACACGCGTGCATTGATCGTTTGGATAAATTATGTTTTGTATCTGTATTGGTTTTTGGATATTATACTATTGTCAAAAACATTTAGCCGCTTAACTGAAATATCATTTAAAGCGCACTACTTTATCTTTTTTTCTTATGAGAACAGTTATTGTTGTTAACTCAGCCGCAAACAACAAATTGTCCTGAAATATGGTGATGTTTAATATAAAGATTTAAGGGCAAATACAGTATATGTAAAATAAAATAAACGATTATTTACACGTGTTCTTTTAATGATTTATGTAAGTTTGTCTGTGTAAGTGTTTTTTTTTTAAAAAATCTTCAAATATTATCATTATTAAAAGCGTCATTGCCATGTGCCTGCGATTTTGCCTCTTGTGTCATAGACAAGAAAGGTATACGAAAACGAGTTGCAACAGAGCTTGGAAGAATTCCAACAGTAAACGAAATGTTGTTTAACAATATAAATGAAATAAATACTAACATTTAAAATCCTTGGTGACATTGTTTGCTATTTGCTTTTACAATACAATATATAATCTTGCTGCAAAAGTACATTCGTTTACAGTAGTACACGCAGCTTATGTATGATTCTTATTCATCGCGCCACTTGTAATCGATTATGTGGCACACTGTTGAGGAAACTCAATCAAAGAAAATTATTAAAAAAAAAGATATTTAAAAAAGCCCAGAGCATTCATTGCTTGATGCCTTGGCTGCAATTGTAGTTAAAGATAAAGATGCATATACAAAATGTTAAACTTACTTCAAGCACTCATAATCAGCATTGTACAGATTTGATTTATTATGTCGCTATTTCCAAGTAATAAAGAGGTTAAACGAGTCCAACAATCGAGGGACCCATCTCTTACAAACCTTACGCATGCCAAAATCGTCCGCTTAAATCCTTTGCACACTTCCGTACCCCGCCCCGACGAGGCTTGTCACATCACGGACTGTCAAATGGCGACCCACAACGATGATGTTCTTCACCGACATCACTAACGTCGTGCCTCTCGTTTTCTTCCGCCCTCTTTCCTTATCGTCATCTATGGAATCTCTCCCTTCTCTAAAACGCTGATGCGAGTTGAATGCTATTAAACGACTCACAGGTTGCTTAAGTTTCGCCTCGGCCATCATTTTCATAGTTTGTGTCGGTGTTTTCTCCAATCCAACGCAAAATTTCATCACCGCTCACGCTTCTACAAAGGTTGATAACACATGTTGTATCTCAGATTGAACGTGTATTCAACTCAGAAAATAACGACTGAAAAACGGAAATGACATCGGAAATGTAAACAGTTTATTAGTATGACGTCAGCGTAATATGTGACAAAATTTGGAGGAATTTAGTAGATAACCGTGGAAGAAAAGCGATTCGAGAAAGATACATACAAGTTTGTAAGCCTAGAATTTAGGCGGTGCGCCGACCGTGCGTTCCTGCTATTTTAAAACCCTTAATTTTTCAAAACTCATTAAATTTACAGACCTACAATTCATATCGTATATTCAAAACACTTTGAATAAGATATTAATGCAATTTTAAATGATTTAGACGGTAAATATAGAAAATATGTAAGAAATCCACGTAAATCTGGATCACCCCTCGGCTAGTCAACCGTAAACATTAGCCCGTGATATGAAACGCATTTATTTTACACACTATGTTAAGTCAAATTATATTAAATCATCAAAAAAAAAACTTCATCGCCCTAACTATATTTTGACTGCCAATGATACCTAAACCACTAAATGCATATTTTGTCTTCATGCTTTCAGGAAAGGCGGTGGTGCGTACAACATTACCATACAGATAGCAACGATCCACATGAAACTGTAAGATATACCTGTTATGACACACCTATCAATGAAACACGTATAACTACAAGACATGAATTATGTGATGAGCTGAACCTTAATAAGTTGAGACCTTACCACACAACAAACCGCAAAATGAAAAGGGAAAACGCAACTTTCCCTTTTCAGCGTGGTATCATTTTACTCCAACAGAAACCCTTTGTTATCTCGTCAAAGGGTTTCTGTACGACTTGAAATATTTCTGGGAATATTACCAAACCCTTCATAGTTTAGTATTGAAGTTTATAGTGGTGTTTTCTACAATCGTGGGAATATTCCAAAAATCATCAATATCATGCGATAACATGTCCAGGTTTTCTGGGAATATTACCAACTGAATCTTGAGATGTTGGTATCATTACCAAAGCATTATGGAAATATTTCCAAATGAATTGAAACTAAAATATAATCATCAATATTATGCCAAACAAAAAAGCTAGAAATGGTCACAAATATTTGGTAACATTCCCAGAGTAATTATGAAGAATTTCTGCTAACATTCTCAACTTCTTCTTGAATATAATGTCCAAATCTTCAGGAGATATATCCAATTTAATCTCGAAATAGTTAATAACTTACTAAAACATTTGGGACTATTACCAAACACTACATAGTCTAGTTATGGAAGTTATAGAAGAATTTTCAACATTCATGGGTATGTTCCCAAAGTTAACGGTATAATGTATGCAGACAGATTTCCTAAAAAATTCTAAAACTTGAAATAGTCACAAATATTTGGTAATATTCCCAAAATAAATGATGCATTTTCCGCTAGCGTTCTTAGACTCATCTTGGATATAATGTCCAGGGTTTCTGAAAATATAACCAATTTGATCTTGAAACATTTGGTAACATTACCAAACCGTTTTGGGAATATTACAAGATGAATTTAAACAAAATTATCCAACGGAAAGCCATTGAAATATCCACAGAGGGTTTCTCAGGGACATGTTTTTTTTTCTTGGAATGTTACCAAACATTTCAAGGTATAGTATTTGAAACTAAAGCAGCGGTATTCAACATTTCTGGTAGTATTCCAAAAATAATCAATAGTATGCCACGATATGTCCAGGTTAAACATGAATATTACCAACTGAATCTTGAAATGTTGGTGACATTACCAAAAAATTATGGGAATATTTTTAGATGAATTGAAACAAAACTATTGTTATTTTGTTTAATTAATTTATTTAAAGCATCTTTTTATAATTTTAAACCAATATTTTCTTAGATATTGTATTTTGTATAGTGCATATACTTGTAAGTATACTTCACAATCAGTTGGTATTCATATTTTGTTAGGATATTCAACAAACGGAATTCATGTTTGTTAAAGTAAAAGTAATGAAGTGATCAAGAGCATATCGCTTATAAATCGGATATGTCCTTGGGTGTTTTGAGGTTAAATTACTTTATTAAATTTAGTCCCATTGGAGCTGTTATTCAAAAGGCATTAACCATCCAAAAAGATATGTGTGCATAGTACACAGATGCCCCCACGCTAGATCGACGGGCAATTAAATACATTTCACACATGCTGATTAACGTTTCTGTTTCTGACTCATATACTTTTTGAGATGTGTGTCCCAATATTGCATGCTCTGTAAGCTATATTATAACTAGGTCTAGGGCCATATATTTGTACTTTGCAAAGCAAAACATAAGTCGTCAGGTGCATAACAACGAAATCTTGTTAACACTACTGTGAAGTATTGCTACTTTTTCGTATTCTTTTGGGAACATGTGTGAAACAGACAGACTGGCAAATACAACACAGGCGCAAACTAACACATGATAGTAAACATTCATCTTAAGATATACGACTCTGGCCCCAATATTTCGAAACTATTTAGGATTAAGCTCAATTTCAGTTTTTCAATATTTGCGTTATGTTTACTTCGCTAAGAGTTTTTATACTTTAAATCTTAATTATCATTATGATAATCACAATAAACCATTTTCGTGGATCAAAATTCATCAAGTATGTATTTTGGCTAATATAAATATGCTACTTAAACCTGTTAAGCTTGAGAATTTTCGAGAAACTGGGGCTCATTAACTGTTGGCAATATGTGTAACACAATATTTTGTGAATGAGCAAGGACGAACATGGGCAATCTCAGAGTGGGGCGTACATATGTTTTAATGCAGTATACAAATTTTGTATGCAATTAAACAATTTACGTTTTGAACTATTTATTCACAACATCTATAATATTTATTTTATCAAATGCAGTATGATAAGTAAATTACACTTTGTGCAATGAAATGCACATTTATTTAATACGAGTTACTAATGTTATTGTCGAGAAAACGATATTCAAAAAATATTTGATATATAAACAATCAGTAAAAATGAAGCTGGTCCAACGCGTTTTTTTATCGTATACTTGTATTCATATAATGGTAAAAACTCTATAATCACAACTGCGAATGCTCTATTTTTGTAAACACATTTAACACATGGCCTTGTCATTTATGAGGCATTATCTTGTCAAGAACACATACGGTTCTATGCTATATTACCAACAGTAAACATTAGATCCTGAACACAAATGGACACTGATTTCATAAAATAAAAATAACCATATATATACAACAAAAATAAAGTGCAGTTTGATTTCTGTTTGTAATTAATTACAATTATTACACGTGACCTTGTCATTATTAAGGCATTCTATTGCCAAGAACACTTAAGGATCTATACTATACAGCCTACAGCAAACATTTGCTGAACACAATTGTCTTTGTTACAAGAAGGACTCTATTCCACATCAGCTGAATGTGAAAATAGAAATGGCAATATGAACATATAGTAGATTGATAACATTCAAGGTGCACCAAACCTCCACTTGCTCATATATCAGGCTTTTGGTAAATAAGGCGTGTTTATGAAAACGTTAGAGAAAAATGCAATGAATTATGCTGGTTTAGCGATTAGCATACTTATTAGTTTGTTCGATTTGATGATGTATACCTGGTGCTTGTCCATGTTCAGTTTTATTATCATGATAACGTTGAGGTAATTTTAAGACCTAGCACTCGGCGGCTCGAAAGTTAATTACCATGAAATTCCTAAAGGTTTACTTGCCAACTGATAATGGTGCATACAATGCATCTTTCAAAAGATATTTTACCAATCATTATTCCAGTAGCTTGAAGAGTTTTCTTTTTAATCTACATTTTCGTGGTGCTAAAATATGTAAGATAAATATTACCACTGAACCATGAAAATGGGAACCAGAAAAGCTCGTCATACATCGTTCATATAAAGCGCGTGCATGCCGGCAAGCAAATTGTACATGTTTTGGGCGGAGTAAGACCTCCGTTAACCAATGCAAATTTATTACAGAAACACCCGAGGTATATGTACTTTTTAGATCGGAACTTCGATATTTGGATATGTGTTAAAAATAGTACTGCATTTAAAAGGAAAGCCTGTTTCACTTCTTTGATTTACAGTAAGTAGCAAAACGTTGTTTGTCCTTAAAGCAGTTATTACATCCAACAAATTCACTACGTTTCGCTGAAATTTATTTATAGTCACACATGAATATATTAATCCGCATTTCACGCTACAATGAACTTGGTGAAAAAATTTCAAGCGAGCATTGGACGCCATTTTGTTTATATGGAACAACAACAAATGGAGCCATAACAAATCCTATGCCATTTTGGAGAGCAAATACGTCTGATTTAATTGTAAAGGTGAGTTTATCTGATATGCATGTTTTTGTTGTTGTATTTAATTTGATATTTTGAAAAATGTTTACTAGACACTTTAGTACCAGTAACCACTAAATTATCGTTTCAGGAGCATTCACCGATTTCGTACTTTCCTCAGAAAGTGCACTTTCCTCTAACTAGTCAAACCGGTACGATATTGAATGGGTACGAGTTCTCCAACATCCGTGTCCAACGCTTCTGACACTGTTTGGGATATTAAGCTGCTTAAAAGATCTAAAAGTAGGTGAAACCATTAGTTCATGTCATGCTGCGGCCAATTTGAATATTTTGAACGATCTGCATTATGAACCATAACAAACAAAAGAAACCATAAACGTTCCTTTCTGTATACGTGAGTCACAATGATGTTTTTAAGATTGAATGTATTACTGAATGCCTTAAATAACAGTGATTGGGCTTGTCTTATTTATTGTTTTAGTATTGTTTTTAACTGACAGGTAAATATTGAAAAATGCTATAGAAAAAAAAAATTATTAAGCGATCATTTAGACATGTATGTTTTATTTATTGAAAACCCTTTTTGATCTTATAAAAACAATTTATGCACTCGTCTATTGTAACCACTGCCCCCTTGAGAACCTTCATAGCTCTTGTGCCCCCCCCCCCCCCCAACGCAATCTAGTTTAAACACCAGCTTCTACAACCCAACTCGAAGACACTTAATAGTGAATGTGTTTATAAGAATAAGTTTTAAGATTGCCATCAAATAAGAATAGCACATCTTTTAGTAACTGATAAATGTGTTATTGTTTGAGACAGGTTGGAGATAGGGATGATGAGTGATGACAGACCAGCCAGCCAAACTTAAATTGGAGCAGACATTATGCGGTAATTTAATTGTATTTCACAATCACTTTATGAAATAAAAAAAAAAACAGAAGTATTGTTTGAGCAGATTTGATTCTTTTTAGTTTATCTTTTCTGTTTGATTCAAGGCCCTCTTTCTCTAACAAAATGTTTGCTGCATAGAAAAATAACAACTGAAATCCTTTTGACCACGCGCACATATTAACCTTTTCCACTTAAATTTCATTTGTTTTAGGTATGAACAAATATTCATTTTGCGTTATAACAGTGTTTTATTTAAAGACACATGCTCTAAGTCCCGACCCAATCCAGTGCAAATCTATGTTAATCAGAAGCCAGGTCGTACATAGTTTGTACTACCTGTTACAGTTGCTATGGGCTGTGTTTCTCAGTAAAGCTATTTTAAGCATATTGGCTGATAAGAAATCCCTCCTATTAGAAACACATGTTAAAATATTTCTTGGACATTGAATCATGAACTATTAGGGGCGGATTTCTACTAATATGTTCCATATGGTAATGTTCTTTATAATTTTTACGTTTTAATTAAATGGTGAAATAATGAGATATAATAATAAACCTTAGTATATATGTATTGTCAATAAATTTAGCTTGGTATTCAAAAATTAAGAAACATTAAAAACATATATTTATTTCTTCTTTACTAGATATCTGATGTACATATATGTATTCTATCTTATCAAATCATTTAACTGTAAATATAAGTATGTTTTTCATTTATCAGTTTATTGAACGTTATATGATCTGCACGCTGAAAAGATACAGATTTTACAGAAACTGTACACAAACAAAGACTCAACAATGAGTACCTAACACTTATATATCTATAGTTCAATATCAAGAGTCATCAATGATTTTTAAATACTCATGCTTGGTTTTGGACAGAGGATTAGCCAAATATTGAAACACCAAACGAATGAATGGCCAATGTTATCAGGACAAATGATTCTAATTCAACATAGTTTAAAAATTTAGATCTATTTTCAGTGAGTATTGAATGGAAACGCACGGATGCATTCCAAAGTATACTCGCTTACATTAAAAAAATATATCAACACGTAATAAAACACAAATTCTGGTTAGCCTCAGCAATTCTAACTTTTAAATATGACGGCAACCTATTAAATAAAAGATTTACATTAAACTGCCAAGGATATAAAGTGTTTGCTCAAAGTTTAACATTTTTATTTTCTTGTAATTACATTTAGCTTAATGGTCTTTTGTCTTTGGTTATCTTAAAGTTTAAACAATGAGATAAATGCAAAGGAAAATTATTATGTTCAACATCAATTTAATCGACTCAAACTGAAACATATTTCGAAATGTTATCAACGCGTTGAAATACGGTTTCGTTTGAAATTCATTTGCGAATGTAAATAAATACAATGTAGGTTCATACGTGTCCAAGATTTAAACATTTCATTATTGTCATAAAATGATTCTTTGTAAATATTTGGCAGACTAGCAGATGTCTTTAAGGTGACATCAAAAACAAATTAACTAACATAATATTTTCAATGCTATCACAGAGAGATGAAATAAATAGACAATTAGTGCATACTTTGCATATGCCCAGGTATTTATGGCTTTTTCATGGTAAATCGTACTATTATAAAAGTGTTGTCAACAATACTTTAAATACATAAAACAATCCAATATTAAGGCATTCAGCATTACCATTTATCAATAAAATTGTATTTTCCCGAAGGTAGCCAGTTCAAAATCTCACCTTTCTTCCGTCCCTGCCCATCCGTTTATGTGTCCGGCTTAACTGTTTGTGTCCGGGCTTAACTTTTTTCTTGTTTGGAAATAATCAAAAATAACTTGCCATCTTGATGCGTTTGACATACCCAGACGTGTCGCTTGCAAACCCCTTGCCCCTACATCTTAGGTCAAGGTCACACTAAGGGTTAGATTACTATGGAATGCTGCCTATAAAGACATATTCTATAGGTGTCTGTTTCCAGGCTGTAATTTATTCATGTATTAAAAAATCTTGCAATAACATGTCACATGTGTTTCAAATACCAAGACGACGTGTTGCATGCAAGACCCGTGGCCAAATTTCAAGGTCACGCTTAATGTTTATTCACAACACAATCATGTTTATAACGAAATAGAGTATTGTCGGTTTTGTCCGGGCTGTTTCTTTCTCACGAATTGACAGATTACTAAAATAGCATGCTACAAGTGTTTCACATACAAGGACGACATGTCGCATGCAAGACCCGTGTCCCAACCTCTAAAGTCAATGTCACGCTTGATGTTTATTCACAACGGAATGATGTATATAACGACATAGAAAATTGTCTGTTGTGACCGAGCTGTTACTTTTTCAGACATATTATAAGGTAAAAGTCGAATTTAAGACACACAGAGGTTCTCAAGTAGTAAACATATGAGAGTTAAGCTAATACTTTATAATGCAACAAAATTGAAGCCATACTGCAGATTATTGTTAGCTACTCTAAGCCATCTATTTCTTGCGTAAGGCGTGCGAACTGGGATATATTTCAATAACAGTAAAACCTATAGAACTATAACACTAACAAATTACATCCAGAAAAGTGTCTACACTATCTTAATTGAATTGTTTCCTTCATTAAATTAATGTTTATATGGTTAATAACTCTGCATTTGCCGTTACTAAAATAATTTGGAATAACGTGAGACCTTAACACACATGTTTTAGGAATCGTATCTAAAGTATACAAGGGTAGTACTTTTAGTAAAACACAATAATCCTGGTAAAACCAAATGTCGGTATAAGTGTTATCATTGGCTTCAATCCACTTAGCATTATACGAATTATCGTTTTATTTCAATAAGTTTCATTATATTTAGATCCTCAGTTTATTATTCTTAAAAGACTCAAAGAAAAGAGCGGTATTCGAGAACGCTTGACAGCTGAACTCTGAAGAATCAGTATGTAATATCGACGAGAAATGTGATGGCAAAATTATGATAATTACAATCGGATTTTATTCTATGAATACACACTAGCGGTGTTTGTCGGTTAAATTAAAGGTTTTGATTACTTTTATAACAATATACAACACATTGCCTTCCTATGTTGATTTTCATATGTATTGTACCGATAATGACTAATTTAGTGACAAAAATATTGATTTAGTAAAACCAGTAAAAATCTAACGGCTGTTCGTTGCCCACGAATGTAGTAAATACTTTAAGTAAAAAGTTAATGTATTGAGAGTATATGTGTATAAATGGTTTTTGCTTACCCGTATCGTTTGTCATTATCATGGTGCAGATTGTAATTGATATGTCGTTATTTCCAAATATTAGACACACTAGTAGGGTCTTGGGAGATCGTTGCAAATCCAGAATTTTTGAAAACTTTATTTCTTTGCCTTTCATCCAGCGTTTTAAATTTTTGTATTTTTGCAATGGGTTCAGTTATACTAATAAGATATTTTTGTCCTGATATTTTATTTAGAAATATGTTGTTTTTTTGTAATTAAAGTCAACTTTTGGGAGTCCCATTGGAAAATGGCATTCCCATTGGAAAGTGGCTTTTTAAGCTTTTCCAATTTGAAAACTGGCTCCATTTAAATTGTGAAAGAAATTGGAACATACTTTTTTAAACAAAAATAGACTGTCTAATTAGGAATATTTTACACTGACGACATGTAAAATAATTTATTAAATAATAATGAGGAACCGATAAATTAATTTAAGGCATTTTTATGCGATTCGTTCCCGTGAGTGCATTTTTTTTTTCAAATTGGAGTAATCCCACATTCAAGGTGGGAAAATTATAAACATGGGTACAAATTGGATAATTGGTAAATGGAAGTATTCCAATTGGAAAAATACCTCAGTATTGTAATGGGAATAGTTCAAGATAAAAAGAAATACACCTTAAGGGACAATACAACAGCTTGGCACCACAAAAAGAATTTTTCTGTAGCGAATCTCAGGACATTTTTTTTTACTCTTTGATATACATCTTATTATTCATATATTGATTTAACCAGAATGCTTCACAATTTGGATATAACAATGGTTGACATGCATTTAAAATGGATGTGAATGTATATGTTAAATACTTATTAAAAAAATTATCACTCTTATCTGTTTATTATTTATTTCAAATCGGTTTAAGTAATGAAAACATTAGCCATGCATCATTATTGTTATAATGAATCATTGAGACAATTGGATTATCTACTTGAAAAGTGTCAACCCTAAATGGCCCTAAGCCAATTAAAAACAACACAGGGAAATGGTCCCTATTGTGACACTAGCGCAACTACAAGGAAATGCACAGCAGGGGATAATTAAAAACTGCCCGCGAATCGAATCTTGCTTATCCTTTATTAAATACCAAACCTACAATAGTTAAAGATTTTTAAGACACGCGTGCTATCAAATTTCTAAATTACATATATATAAGTTAAGACCAAAGAAATAAATAGAACCATATCCAATAGTCAGAGCTGTGGGACCACTCTGGATGACATTTGGAGTTCAAAATTACTGATTTGGCGAATATCCCACAAAACGGTGTGACCCCCCCCCCTTTGGCATAAAAAAGTGCTTCAGTCACACTTGGGGATGAAATGGGGTCAAACCATTATAAATGCACCGACTATAGGGCGCGGGCCGACCTAAATAATCTCAGCAACAATAACAACAGGATTATCAATGCTGCAACAAGTCCAAGCTTCTTGATCCGCAAAGGTTTTGTTAAACGAAAATTATCGAAATCAAAAGGTGTCATCTGCACTGGTCATGACCAACTTCCATTGTAACCATTTCCAAAACATACTCAAGTTATCAATCGGTGTTCAAGCTACTAAAGTTTAAGATCCGTAGAACCAAATATTTTCTTGTTATCGATGGATAGATAGATTAGTACATTACGTCAATCGGTCAACAAAACAGACAAATTGACAGATTTTCGTTTATCAATATAACCCCTTTTTATGAAAAAGGAACATAAAATGGAAATAATAAGATCAACAAATTTAAGGATGACATTTTTATAGTGATGATATAACAATTACAACTGTGTTTGTACAATGTTTACAGATTAATATTGTTTCATATTTGAAAATTTATATAGTTGTGAGCTCTCATTCATCAACAGTATGTTAAGGTATTTCACCTTTCAGAGGAATTACAACAACAATAGTTGTTTTATTTTTAGAAAACATGTATACTTTTAAATCTATATGCAAACTAGAAATGGTAAAATCTTAATTCATTTTTATACAAAGCTTAGTATTGTTTTGAATTTTCTGAATTTTTTGACATATTTTTCTACACTCACTGATAAATTTGCCCTAAAAAAAGGTACAACAAAGCTGCATACATAAACTATCCAAAGGAATAAGTTAAAAGTGCATCTCTTACTCTATAAGATTTATTTGATATATTTAGACTTTTCAACACTTTCAGTAATTTCGAAAGGTTCTTATCAATTATTTGTAATATTATTCTTCATATATACACATTATTTAGCAAACAATTCTGTTTCTACAATATAAAAAAAGTTCTGTTTATGTAGTTGCAAATCATTAATTTTCTGTGATGCAAACACTGGGTTTTCCATCAGTAACTCTATCTGACTAAACAGGAACCTCAGATCAGGCCGTCAAAAATGGAGCCTTGTAAATTCCTACTGGCCTGCCTCCTGGATCATCTGGGCTATCATTACCAGTTTTGTGTTTCATTGGACCATGTTGGTCTGAATTATCTAGTATGAAATCCATCAAATCCAGACTGTCTATAACTGGAGTGTTGGACTATATTAAATAGAGGTGGTACATTTTTTCATACTCCTTCAAAATGATGGGCTGTGACATTGAAATTCCGCAATCCAACTTCTGCAGTGACTGCATTTATTCGTTTAGTCAAACACGGTCATGGTGACAGTTGGCTCATGTGTCATACCTTCTACTATACACAATGTCCAGAAAAGGAATGGTTTGTTATCTAATGTTGCTGACAGCCTGCTCAGAAGCTTTCCCAAAGCCCCATGTGTGTGACCAGTCATCCATTATCCCATTTTATTCTAAAACTAATCCCACGTACATAATTATATATGTATACTTATAATATTATATCCGCTTCTATATACTTTATTTCTCTAGGATGTTCAAACAGACTTGATGTGAAAAGGTCATGGTGACAGTTGGCTCATGTGTCATACCTTCTACTATACACAATGTCCAGAAAAGGAATGGTTTGTTATCTAATGTTGCTGACAGCCTGCTCAGAAGCTTTCCCAAAGCCCCATGTGTGTGACCAGTCATCCATTATCCCATTTTATTCTAAAACTAATCCCACGTACATAATTATATATGTATACTTATAATATTATATCCGCTTCTATATACTTTATTTCTCTAGGATGTTCAAACAGACTTGATGTGAAAAGACAAAATGTGAAGACAAATGAACTGTTACAGTGAAATACTACAAGTATATTGAAATTTCTGTCTGATTTAAAATGAATAATATAAAATAGGACAGGTAAAACTTCCTATTTGACAAGTATCTTTCTTCAATGCCATTTCTATGCATTTTTATTAGACTATTTAATATTTCACTTAAAAACTATCAGGCAGTATAAAATTAATCATATTTATATATAACATTATATATAATTACAAGCCACTGAAACACTGTTGCACAAGCCACTGGATACAAAGAGGTTTATAAAGGTATGTCTGGTGTTCTTTAAGGTTTCCCCACAATAATGAGAAATACTAACTCTTAGAGAGATGGTGGTTATTTCCTGAAACATGAAAATTTATATATTGCAAATAATTTTTAAAAAACGGCACTTGACAATATATGAAACGCTGTACATAAAATAAGTCCTGAATGAATAAATCGCAGAACATATACACAGCAAAAATCAAAACCTCTAGAGTTTTTTCCACCGTAGGGGGTGTTTAGCCTGTATTGCAAAAAATGATGAGGTGGCTTTTGTACATCAATTCAGAAATGAGCAGGACGTGTTTGATGTTTATTGTTCTCATACAATTGATAAGTTATTTATTATTTGAAGATGAAAGAATATGGACAGAATTGACAGATAGATCACACTTCCCCTAAACCGCCAGTCTGACAATGTAGCTGAACAAAAATTGGTCTAACATAATTGACAGGTTTTGGTTACTGGATTGATGCATCAGAAATACTAACACATGTTTTTAATTGTCACTTTCGGCACAGAAGAAAAATGATGCTGTGCTAGTAACATTTTGCTAGTCATGCTCTCAGCAAATATGGCATCCTTACAATTTATAAGGTGCTGATTCGTACAAAAATATATATCAATTACTGCATGACTTAAACCTTCTTGATTGACCACTGCATCATTCTACCTTCTTAAAACCGATTAGTCTTTTGAGAACTAAAGTACTTGATCAGAAGATTATCTGAGAATACAGATACTACTAATTACACTATATGTTGCCATCCCCTATAATAATAATAATATTATTATTAATACTAATAATAATAATAGTAATAATATTAATACTAATGATTTAATAATAAAACATAATTGAAAAATAATACAAAATAATAATAATTATTATCCTTACTCAGATATTCATATATATATATATATATATGCAGTCATCGGGCAGTTTTTGGTAAAAACAAATTATAATGGAATTGTTAAGAAGTTGCTAATAAAGTATATCCTGAGATTGTCGAAGAAGGCCAACTATTATTACGATAATTAACATATTGTTCTTTTTGAAATTAGAACGTCTCGGCATTTTCAAAAAAAATAGAATATCCTGAGCATGTTAAAGATGGCTGAATATAATGTGGACAATTTCCATATTCAATGTATTCATTCTTTTTTTCCAAAAATATACCATAACAGTTGTCAAAAATTAGCATGAGTTTATAGATCTAAGACAAAGTCAATTAAGAATGTTCTCTGCAATTTTTAGAATAACACATCAGTTGAGTATTGTCTATTTCATATAATTAATTTTTAAAGTGTTGTTTATGGCAAATTCTTCATGTACATTTTTTGTCAACATGTTGGCCCATTCATTAATATAGGGATACCTTGTTGAGGAATATTGTGTCTATAAGCCTTGCCCTAAAAGACCATGAACCCCCCCCCAGCTGCAGGGAATAGCGGAGACTGTCAGTCCAGCCTAGCAAAGGTTAACCTTTTTCGATGCATTTTGGGCTAGTTTTCTATCTCCCCCCCCCCACCACCGAGCCGCTAGTCACACAGGCTAGTGTGGATAAGAAGTGGCCTGTTTTAAGTGAACGTTCTTTACTTTAGGAGTTGCCCTACTTCTTGACTGTCTACACTTTCAACAAACAACACAATAAATAAAGAAAACATATATGACTTACAAATTGGTGTATTATATATCAGTTTGGCAACACTTTAGTGTCATTCGTCGCCCTGTAAAGCTCCATAAACAAAATCATTCGTCTTACACATTCCGACATTTTACAGCAGATGGTATTGTTTACTGAGACATGTTTGTCTTAAACCGGAACATTCACTCGAGGATTAAATATTTTAACAAATCTACGCAATTTCAAAACCAGACAGGTTGTCCTGTTTCTTCTTCTTCAGTTCGTCTTCTTTCTGATTGTCAACATATGTTATATATAATAAACTTTTTGATACTGTAGTATATTAATGTAATATTCGTGATGGCAAGCGCGGGTCAAGCAATATTGTAGACAATGCATAGGCGCAGACCTTCATAAACTCAAAAATGAACTTAATGAACGCACAATTCAGGGGCGGTCCCAGCATTGACATTCGAAGGAGTGTCATGTAGGGGAATAACCTTTTGACTTTAACTTTGGCTCTTTATAATTTCTAGTCCAAACTGGTCCATTCTCGGCTTTTGTCATGACTACGCTGTACTGTATCTCCTATCTTAACATGAAAAGTAAATTTTGACGACATTGGGGATTGGGGGGGGGTAGGATCCCCGCTCCTACGTGTTGGCGTTTTTGGTGCATGTACTTCCTCAAAAAGGTTCAACCAGGTATGAGTTTATTGTATAAGTTATAGTGACTCACTCATGGTTTGTTAATTGTGGTTCTTTTGCAGATTTTTTTAAATACGAAATAAAGTGTATCAAACCATCAGGAGTGTTAAAACAAAGATACTGACAACCTTTGAACAAATGTTTATGTTAAAATATTGCCTTTGAAATCAACAATTTCCAAAACCGTTGCTAACCCAGTTCAACAAAAATCTGCATCGTGATTTGTTAATTGACATTATCAGGTGTTGCTTTCAATGTATTGATGACAAAATATCCAATAAATATGTACGATGTTTATGCGAAAAGCTACAGAAACAAGCTCAGTAGCAAAATGTTCAAAATAAACACGGTTTAATGGCACTGGGTAAACGCCAAAGACATAGGACCTAAAATCACAAACAAGAGTTCCGTTTGAGTGGTCAAGCTATTGTGTGTACTTGACGTAACAAGTGTTGGTTCGCCCCCGATTAAAACCTGAATTGTTTCCTACTTTCATTGTATTTTGTTCAAAATAATTAATTGTTTCAGACACATTAACTGGAAAATGTTTATTTGGTGCCAAGAAGGTTCGTGTCCCTTTTAGAAAGACAAAATGTTTTTACAAGCGTCAGCCAGCTTACAAGTACTCCATGTTCATATATTCAAGATGAGACACATACAATTAATCATCATATTATGTGTGTTTTTTCTTCTTTGCGTTCTTGTAGGATGAGAGGCTAATATACTGTAATGTAGTAAATTGACACTATGGCATTACCAATATCGTTTATTTTCTAATGCAAAATTCACTAGCCCTTAATAATTTCATACAGTTCAATAATTTTATATTCTACGTGTTGGGAGTAAGCATTTCATGGACACATGATGAATTTTGTCATTCTAAAATGCCTGCTAGGGTTTTTTTTGGTGTTAACCAACTAAACATAAAATGATAGGGGTTGAAAAGTCTTTAATTTAAGGGTTGAACAGTCATCGTTTTTAGAAGGGGGCTGAAATGACTTTTGGGGTTGAAAGGTCCTGCTCCCCTGCAGAACTAAGTCTATTAAATAAACTATTATCTTAGGTTTAACTTTTTATGTGGCTCACCATCTATTAATTACATCTTCATTGAATATAAAAACAATGGTACAATATTTGAGTTAAGGTATTGACAACCGAAATAACGTATTCAAGCGTAAAACTGCTATAACTTTTATACCAAAATGAATAAATTCTTAGTCGTTTTTAACCACATCTTAATCGATTAAGAAAATGACGTCTGAGGAGAAGAAAATGGTGTATAGTTATTTGAAAATATGGAATTTGTGTCACTGGTTTAGTTAGAATACTTCAGGCAATTTTTGATATGAATTTTGCATTATAACTCATTAAATGATACTTAAATCTTATCGGCATAGAAGTGTAAGCCTGGAATTTGATAGAAACAATGTCAGGACACAGGTAAACAATAAAGAAAACACTTAAAATATGTTTCTAAATAAATAAATAGATATTCTTTAAAGGGATTTAGGAAGGTAAGAATACTTTCCCATTAAAATTGATTGCCAGAAGCTTTAATTGGATAAATATATAGGCAAAAAGCAACAGAAACATGCTCATTAGCTAAATGCTTAACCATAAACCCGGTTTAGTGGCAATGGGCAAACGCCAAAGATATAGAACACAACATCACAAAAAGTGTGCAGGCAACTGAACAAAATCCTGCCAGTGTGCAGTCAATCACCAAATCCTGTCAGTGTGCAGGCAATAGTGATAAGTCCTGTTAGTGTGCAGGCAAGCGTTACAAGTCCTGTCAGCCATTATCCAGTATGTTTTTCAATATTCTTTGAGAACATATATTAAGCTATTTTGATTACAAAGGTTAAACTCCATTATTGAGGTGAGCGATTTAGGGCCATTATGGCCCTCTTGTTATATTAACTGTAACTCGGAATATTGAATTACAGGCTGTCGAATTTGTTCACGTGTTAGTTTGATCTTGAAACTGGCCCCAGAACTCTGGCTTTAATTGTTAACAATACAACAAGTATCATTATCCATTCTAATATTTCAAGTCACATTATCGTTACACGATTCCAGATTCAGAAGGAACTATTTTATAAGCTGAAACGAGTGAAAAACGACCTGTATAATTCAGAAAAGGTGTAACCTGTTACTATCAATGTTTTGCATAATTACAGGGAAAGCAAACATATTGCACTATTTAATTAATATCTTGCTAGAAAAGCAATATATGGGGTTCATTATACATAGTCATTTTATATTAAATGCAAAAAAAACGCTTGGAGTTCACGCATGTGTCTAATTAAAACTGATCATGAAATGTTTTGCCGTATGTTTTCAGATCGTGCAACTAATAAGACAAAAAATGCTGGATGAGAAAACGGACAGAGCGAAATCTAAACAAGTAAGTTTTCTAGAAAAGCTATTTGACAAGTAGATGCATAAAGATATGACATGATAGAAGCATGAGTAAAGCGGGTAAATAACTTAAATTCATGTTATTCAAACGTCTGTTTTAAGTAACAAAGAATACTCTAGAAATTTAACACGTGTTAAGACAAAAGGAAGATATGTGATGAGCTAAAACAAGACAAACATGACCAAGATGAACTTGAGAAGATGTGACCTTCACAAACCTGCTTTATAAATATTATCTTTGAAAGGCGGGGTACTGTCCGTAAATCACTAACTAAAACCTTGGCAAAAGAAAATGCATGAATATGCGTTATCATTAAATTCCATTCAAAAATTTAATAGAATGTTTAAATAAGCAATACTTGAAAGAAAACCATCGTTATTCGGAGAGATCTGTGACAGAGTTTTTTTTAAGAATTGATTTCATACGTAAATGCGGAATGCTGTGAACGTCATTCGAATGTTGACTGTTCTGGTTTTTTTGCTTAATAATGATAATTTCATTTATTTTGGAATCTTTTTTAATGTTTAAATACTATTCATGTGAACAACTACCGAGCAAGCTTAGTAGCCAAAAGTTTAAACATAAACCCCTTTAGTGGCATAGGGTAAATTCCAAAGACAAACGAAAATTCACAAACAGGAAACATGGAACAACAGCACAAAACTCCGCATGTAACACAGTGCATATATACTATATAAAAAATCTAGATATGTGTATCAAGCCATACATGATATATTTCCCATTTTGCACGTTAACAGTCCAATCCTTTGTGGGACACGTGGATCAGATGATCCCTACAGTACATTTCCAATAGTTATGTTAATTAGTACATGTTAAAATGGCATTTTAAGATATAATATAAAGAAAAAAAAAACGCTATGAATGCACGTTTCGAAAACATCCTTTATCTGATAATTAGTATATAGATTTAAAATTTGATGGCGTGAAAGGCAAAGTAGACGAATATTTCGGGTTGTATTGTGAACCTCAAGCAATACACATGATAAATGTACCAACACTTTTGTTCATATCTAACATAAATCATTGATTAAATAGTAGGATCCTGTTACGTTCTGGGTAAGTTTCATATCATGTCCAAGGTATCATTGCTGCAATAATGGATAACACGAGTAAACAACATGATAATGTTCGGCTATTTTAGATCATAAGTGTATACTCTTCAATCGTGAACAATCTCATAAATAAAGTGAATGGTCTGAAAATCTGTACATATATATATATAAACACTGATAAGCCAATGTATAATAATGCAGTTCATTAAATTAAGTTAACCTGTATTTATATCGCTACAGTCATTAACAGTATCCTATTACATGTTTTAATCGAGTGCAATGGACGAGAAAACAATATATAATAAATACACCGTATATTTATATTTGACAAATATCATCAAAGAACAATGCACATTACACACCACACCACATCAACATTGATCTTAACAATGTATGCAATTGAACACTCATGCATTCCAAATATCTTTTCACGGTGTCTGTATTATTTCCATATCGATTATCAACTGTAAACTAAATCGACATTTGTTAGTTATTAAAATAGACTGAAGAAAAGCAGCGTAGAACTATCATTTATATATGTGCACATGCCAGGAAATTACGTCAAACATATATATAAATGTATGAGCAACGAATGCTAACAAAAGCTGACCCTCGTGTACGAATAAGTACTTCAGTAAAACTATAAGACGTAATACAAGGCTGGAACAGGTAACCACATAACTATTTTCTGACAAATCATTAGTGTGTAACAATCCCAACGAAAGAGCGATCTGTCCCGCAAAAGAGAAAAACTTTTCAAATTCTTATATAGCTCATGTATGTGCATTTTACAAAGTCCGCCACATTATCACGGCCATCTCGACACGCATAATTTGTAAAAACTCAATAGTAATAAGGTGTCCTTGTAATGATACGAATTTGAGGTTATTCCGAAACATTCACAGCGAAAGAAAAGTTATCCGTTCTTATTCATTACTATAACTTATCAATTATCGAGTCTGATACCATAAAAAACTAGCTAAATGTTTTGAGTCGGTGTTTTTACCATAACAATGCATTCCCGACGTAAATAAGCTGTCACAAATATCTTAAGCAATGTCTGTGTTTCGATAACCACACTGATACAGTCATCCATATTTTGAATCCTTAAAGGAGGAAGCAGTAGTCAAGGCACAGATCAAAGACAGCATTAAATGTAAGTTATCTTTCAATAACTACTCACTGTACAGGTACCAAATGATTAATAAATTCACAATGCATTATAGCTCATCTATAGTAACATTGCAAAACGACACTTATTACACTCGTATGTATTATCCATTGCTTTGTTTGGTGCATTTTTTTGTGATGAGTTTGTTAACTGTTAACAGGAATGTTTCGTTCTTTATGCGATTAAGGTAAACATTGTTTAAAACAATCAGAGATGCGGTGCAACTAACCACCCGTCGGGATGATTTGATATAAAAACTGTGTTACTACTAAAAATATCTTTCATCAATTACTAATCAAATCCGTTATGGAGCTATCATTCTGTTAAAATCATATTGTTTCTAAGGGATCCAGCCAACTGGAACTGTTGAAATTAATACCAGCACTGAAAGAAACCCTGTCATCAACTTGGTTTTTACATTCCCGGATAGCTTTCAGACGGTAAGTATTTTGAGTTGTTTTTTGTTTATCTAAAATCACGTGTTTGAAGCTACCAAGTATTTTAAAATATATTATCGCATACGTGTGAACATTTACCTACGTTGTTGCGAAACACTGTCGTTAACAGACTTACTACCTTCGCAAAAAGGCTTGTTAATATATTTAATAGTAATTCTAGACAAAGGAAAGCGCTATGTTGATAAAAGAAACTAAGATGGGAAGGGGGAATAAATCAACCAACACGGCCGAGGTTAAATTTTAATAGGCATTGTCCAAGCTTGGCTATACAAGTCAAAGTTTCAAGCTTGTACAAACCAGGGTCATGTAATTGTTTGTAAAATTCAATTCTTGCTTTTGTGCTACAACACATTTTAACCTTTTATTAATCTTAAATTACTCATTTCGGGACTGTTTAAACGTTTTGTCTAAGTACAGCTCAAAAAATCTACTTCAAATTATTCTTTTAAATTGCCGTTCACGATTTGTAATTTTTTTTTTGAAAGATGTTACGTTTTAACACGTTTATAAGTAAAGGTAATACATCAATAGAATCAACGATGTGCTAATAATTTCCATTTCTCTTCAATATATTTATTTTTGCAGAATACTTTAAGCCTTTAAAGACAATTAAACGGCATGAATATCAATTTCTATTTGGTAAACTGATTGCAATATAACCACTTAAGTATAAAGGGGGAAAAGGGAATTCTTCAAACTCATCCATGTATAATCCTTTGTTGCAGTAGATATATGGCCAAATTCACAACAAATTTATTCCCCATATTTCTGAACAGCACAAGCATCAAGTCCACGATGTTTATATCGCATTCTATTTACTGCACTGTATTCCGTTTTTATATAAAGGTACCAATTCGGATTCCGCAATTACATTAAGCGCATTTCAAACATAAGGTTGCAATCATGTTTTTATGTGCATGTTTATTTACATACTGTTGTATAAATACACATATAAACTCTTTCCGTTGCATGTTAGTGTAGCACAGTGAAATATTCTGTTGTACATATGTAACTCGATATATGCTATTTATAGTAATAGAATAGACATCAAAATAAATATTAAATCAAGTAAAACTTTTTAACTTTTGTTTGAATAGGTATAAGATCACGTCTAACACAACGTTTGTCTACCCTACTTACAGTCGCATCATCCATCCCCGGGAAATTTGATTAAGGGCGGCACGTTTACAGGAAGTTTGCTTTACGAAACTGAGGGCAAATTGCTTTGTAGTATGTTAAAGGCAGCGTTTAGGAGAGGAGTCATGTTCATCTTGGGGAAGAAAGGACAAATTTTCCTGGATGGCGTCTCATTGTATGATGGTTCAGTGTATGGCCGGTAAGAGTAATTGTATGGTTGTACTAAGAGACAGTTTAGGATTTTCAGAAGAGGATTAGAGTAATTTGTTGTGAAGTAAAGAACTATGTTCTGAATGCCCTTTTGTTAAGGGTCATTTATGAACGTTTTATGCAGAAATTACTTTTAAATGTACAGTAATTATATGCATTACATGTATAAAGCACGTTAAAAGTGCCAATCAGGGTAAGTAATTTTTGAAAGCATATACCGTTTGCATAGGCCAGTGGGGTGGGGTTCAATATAGGTGAAATTAGTAAGGATTACTAACTATAGCAGCGTATGGACGTTTCTATTATATTTTTCGGTAAGATAAAGATTTTATTCAGTAAACTAATAGCAGCTAAAATATAAACTTCACATTAAATTTCAAACTAAGGAGTGAAAATATCAGCTTCAAGAACTACTCCATTGAAATCAAATGAATTAACGTCCATTTAACCCAAATTCTGACGGCACTTTTGAACTTCAAAATAATAATAATTGATCATAACAATGTTTCAATTAATATTTCTCTTTAAATAATCAAATCTGACCGCTGATTAAGGAAATGGCAATCCCAATTATCGGACGTTTTTGTTTCAACACTTATTGACTGCTTAATTAAATTACCCCACTCATCACAAATTGTCATCTCAACGATGACGCGTGGTGATGGAGGTATATATAAGATTTTCTAAAAAAAAATGTTTTTACTGAAAAATACTGAGTTCAGAAATTGATATCAAATTATTAATAAAAAACATAAAACAAAACTCAGACTTTATGAGCACAAAAACTCTACTCTAAAGATTATGAACTCGTTTTGGATGTTCCATCTCCACATAGTGTTTAATTTATGCCTTCTGAAACAGTGATCACAAACGGACGAACGTCGAGCACCCGATTACAGTACTCCTGTAAAATGATCATTTTGCTTGTATACCGTCAGTCAGTTTGGTATTAATTCATGTGTGCTGAATAATAAAGACATGTACTGAAAATACCTATAATTTGGAAATTGCATCTATAGACACAAATAACGTTTGAATTATGGATTTACCTTTACGCAAATAAATTTATAGATATGGTATCATGAAACTTTTATCATACATATCACTCCTTAGTCAACATATTATTGAGAAAACTTTATTGTCCGAATATTGGCCGCTTTTTAAACGTTTAGAACGAGTCCCAAAACTAAAAAGGTATTAATTTAATTTAACTTTTTTTTGTGAATCATAGTTCATCTTAGTGTGGATAAACAAATTTCCTTTTCGCATCTGATTTGACAGGTAATATTGTTGACCGCTGCAGCATCCAATTCAAAAACTTTCTAACATAAATGAATCGCAACGTAACATTCACTAAAGAAACCAATCAATGGTCTTCAAATAGGGTTTCTTAGTACATGTATAGGCTAATCTAATTTAACACTTTTTTATAACTGTGATCGCTTTTTACCAAGTTAAGCGTTTTAAATAAAAAAATAATTACACTATGAAGGACTTGGATACTGTAAAGGATGTAGTCACATTTACAGGAGTAAGAAAAAATTATGTTTGAGTATAAGAGTCAGTCTGCCTTTGTTTGTATTTTAACGTTGCATTTGAAACAAAGTTTAAATTATGATGGAATACCTTGAAAGTATCAGTAACTTGTATATCGATTAACAAAATATCCAGCTAATATGGCCTGCGAGTCCTTCCTCAATTAGGTGGACAAGAGGAGGTGACTGTCATAATTTACCTCCTGTCTTTTTAAATTGCGGATAAAGTTAGGCTTACTTTAAACACTTATATAGTTTTAGTTTATTTTTATTTTTTAGATTTGGTATAAATCTAGCTTACATTCAATACGTACAGTCCTTGAAAGCGGAACTGGCTGATAAATGCATCACAGAGGCGGATATAGATCAGGAAGCGAAGCTGGAAGAGACCTTTACTGTTGATGGTCGGTAACTTTCATCAGTCTTATGGTATCAATGGTCTTTCTCCGAACGATAATGCCTTTTTTCATATGTATTTTTTGTGTTGTATATAGCATGGTATGCCAGTCTGGAGTGTTTCTCCCTACCATCTACTTCACCACTGTGTTTTTATCGAGCTTGCCTACTATGGAGAAGGAATAGTTACTTGAACTTCACATAACGTCATACTATTGTTTCAATATAAACGATGGATTATATTCTACAGATTACGTACAATAATAATCAAATATGTGCACAGTATGGATATGTACCGTCCACAAAGTGTTTAACACGAACAAGTACTTTATGATTAATGTAGTACCTTTGTTTAAATATCGGTTGACACTTTTAGAAAATACAATATGATAATCAATAAGCAAATAAGGCATTATCCATGTTCATGTTTTTCACGTATATGATTTCATTTCATTTATACTATTTAATTACTTCAGGTTCGCAGTCGCGTTGAGTTTTGTAATGATATGATTGCAAGGTGACAGACAAAGGAATAAAAGAGGCGCATGTTGAACCAGACGGAAACTTGGAAAAAGATGTTCTCGGTCGAGTGTCCGTATACAGTCCTTGATTAACTGTTTTTGATATAAATTCTTCCAATGAATTCTTGTTAAAATGAAATTTGATGGTTGAATTGATGCTGTACGTAGTTGTTTCATATAATGTAAGGACTTAATTTGAAATGTTATTTACCTTGGTAAGAACTTTTCATATTATAAGTTTTTCATTTGTATGAAAATAAACGTTTAGACGAGTACTGTTCCATTGGAAGAGAAATCGGAAGCCATATATCGGAGTAATTTGCTTTAGAGTACACAGCAAGCATGAACTGTGCATACAATGTTAATACTATCAGCAAGTTTCATTACATTTTTTGTGCAATAGTTGTATAAATGTTACATACTGTAAATGATTGTTTTAACCACAATGTGTATTATTTAACCCAGTTATTTTCGTTTGAAGCACTGTTATATTGCTATATGATGTTGTGGACATTTTCGTCAGAGTCAGTTAGGATTAATCCTTGTGACTCTTATAGCAAAATGTGTCATTTAGATGTCAGCTTATATTGCATACGTACATATCCGTATTAAATTGTTTTGGATGAAATGATGCGCTAGTGATTCAGTTCCGTTAAGGTCACTAATGTTAATGAATCCATTGTGTACCTTTTTGAAACGCTTTCTTATTGTTTCGAAAATTATTTTGATCCGCAAACTTTTATCCGATGTGACCGTTCACTTGCGTATTTGTTGGAATCGTATAGTATTTGAGCGAGTTCTACTTTGTCAGATTTAAACAAATTCTAAGGACGGACTTTTACTCGTAAACAAGATTGTCCGTTGATAAATATAATTGTCTATAATAGCAAAAGAGATAAATAAATGTCAAAAACAATGGTTTTTACCAAAGTTTCTTAGTTCATAATATTGACTGAAAGGTGGAGAAAACACAGTTTTTCCACATTATGAGAAATATAATATCACAGTAGATTATTTTAGCACTTAACAATCTATTATTATTTTTGCGTGTTTAACTAACACACACACGATTACAATTTTGTCAGTTATTGATATTTTAAAATGTACAAATGCATTATAAAAAACAAGTTAAAGGTTTCTACTCAAGAGTTATGTTTGTGTTTAAGTGTATGTATTGATTTTTAATAAATGTATCTCTTTAAATATTTCAAACGCGTTAAACATATTAATTCCGAACCCAGATCTCCTACAGTTTGTCTAGGAAGCTGTTAAGTAAAAGCAGTGTTTACAATTTGTATGGCTATTTAAAAAGTATTATTTATCAAATGATATGATTTACAAAATTCAATTTATATTTTATATAGAGAGCTCAATTCAATCAGAAAAATCAGTTGTATGAAATAACAATCTGTATAATATTATCTAATTGCTATTTTGATTTAAACTCTTTTTTGCAAGAATATGTAAAATCAAATTGTCGACTTTCCAAACACGAAAACAAGTCAAGAAAAAATAATGACTCAATAACGATTTTCCATGTCAGCAACTTAAGAACTCATACACCATTTGAATACTGAATTGTAATTATCATTTAAATGTTCCACTCACGTAGTAATGTTTTATACAATTATATTTTACATGCACACGTAAATGAAGTCTACTTACAAATATTACTATCATGTTGTAGCCGATAGCATTATCGAGGTAAAAACATGTATTGATCATTGTACTTTACATTTTATCATTACTTAACCAACTTTTGGACATTGAGTTAATTTTATGGTCGTCATCATTGATTCCTTAACCTTAGAGTCCGTAATATATATCGAGTTATACAACGTCTTTGTACCTCTCATGCCAGCGCTGTTCTATATTTTTATCCATCCAACGATAAAGCGGAGTGTTTTGCCTTTCCCGACGCTAACTTTCTGTCAAGAGTAAGGACACTGTTTATCTTGTTATCCATTTCAAGATATGTCTGTCTGACTTCATTAGATTGGCTCTGCGTATTTAAAGCGTTAGATTCAACTCAAAGAGTTTGGCTTAGATGATCTAAAAAGCAATACCCACCGAACACTTCTAACAATTTAAAGGTTTTTTAAAGGTTGTATTAATCGATTTTCGTTAGTATATACGACTGATTTCTAACATGCAAGGCGTTGTCAATTAGTTGCATACATTATTTATGAAACATGAATCTGATAAATTGGGTAAATGGTTCTCAAATAATTTGAATTTGTAATTGTTTAAAAACAGAGAATCCAAAAGACAGTCAACATTTATATTTCGAACATGATTTATTATATAGATATTTTAGAATTCGAATTATATATTTCTAATAATTTCTATTTGTAGTATTTTATTCACAGTATACGTGACATTTAACTGTTAAATAACATATCTTGTGACGTATAATTTTGCATCTAACAATTTGAATACTTTTGTACTTCGATTATGTTTTAGATGAAATCCGTGCCAAAGCTTTTAAGTATAGCATAACAGATACATCTGCAAAATTGTTTGAATATGTCAGCCACATGACAAGTAGACTTGATTGGCTTAACAGCCATGAATATTCATATCAGGCTGGTTAATTCTGCACATGATGTCTGCATAACTAAAGGTGTGTTTGCGCTATGCATTTAGCATTTCTACTCGCAACATTAGCAAACATGTTTAACAACTACATTATGTCTTCAGTTTTCCAAATACAAGTGGCTAGGAGGAACAAGGATAAAATATGGGATCATTTTAATAATGCCGATGGTCGTCAAGTTGCAGATTGCTATGACATTTTTTTAAAAATGCTCAGGTTATATACATTGCAATGCAACCATCCGCTTCTATTAACTTCGTCGTATATGTAAGATGCTTACCCAGGACGACAACGGCCCTGAAATGTTGTCAACATCTCCCGGCTTGGCAATATATGCGATGTCTTTTCAATGCAAAGAAGGCTTGATCCCAATGTTTTCTTTTTATTTGCTTGTGGATACACACCGAGCGTGCTTAGCCGCATGAGAGGCATGTGCCGAATAGGGTGCAAACATTTTTAATCAATTACAAAAAAAGATAACGATTTTGTATTTGAAGAAATGGGTATCCTATGGATCAAGAAAGCCTAACTTGGAGCAATCAACGATCTTCATGGACAATAAGCCTGGGACTCCGGCGAACGAATGAACTACGTACATAGTCAATTAAATTTTATATATTGTATATATCCTCGCCTACCCAGACGTAATGGCATCAAATCTATAAAGAGGCCTCCTGAAAGCTATGCTTATGCTTATGTTTGTGAAATTAATTACACGTAAAAATACCGATTTTAGAACGTTTCTGAATATATTGACTACCAAACACACAAAATGATGAAAATAATCAAAACGTTATTACTTAATTGTATAATAACATACGGGGCTTTGCGTACATACCTAGAGTTTCCAGAAGCCTTTACCTTGTTTTGTCAAATATGGTTTTTGAACATTCCACCTTGCTATATGGTTATATTATACTAAAACGGGGGATTAAGCGATTTTAGGAGAAGTTATGATTTAAATATTTTTCAGCAAACTGTAATATATTAATGTGTTCCAGATTAGGAACATCATTTTCGAACGCTCGAAATTGTGGTATGTTAAGGTGAGCAATAAGTTATGTATTATTTCAAAATTATACATAATTATTTCGTATAGTGTTAAAACAAGTGATATAAAATCATTAGTATATTTTAGAATGGTAAGCTAGTAAGTATAATGGGTACCAAAGAACTTGCTTACTATTACGTCCTTCATTTAATATTGCTTCATATGACTTACATTGTATGTATCAAAATGTTTGGTCATATCGAGCATGCATGTTGTATATATTCATCATGAACAAATTTCTTTTTCCTCATCTTTAAATGAAATATATTCTTCAGGGATTCTTTGTTAGAAAAATGTGAGGTGTAATAAAATCAGTAAATTTAATGAGAACTACATGTACTATTATAAATTGTGAATAAATAATTGATGCATGCAGTATCTTACGAATCTTATTTATCAGAAGCTATAACTAAAGAGCAGCGAATGTGCATCTTCTTAAACTTTAATAATTCGTGAGCCAAACATATTGGAATTCAAGAAACAACCTGATAGTATGCATACCTGATTTATGCCAAAGAAAACCATCGAGTGTACCTCCAGTTTCCAACATTCCTTTTTTCAAGAAGAGTCTGAACTAACTAATACAGAAAGATGTAGGCAAGTTTAAATGCGTGCAATAGTTCATATCGATTGTATTGAACCATCCTCGCAAAAAATTGATCAAATTTATTTAAGGGGCATGTTTGACAACAGTTACACAAAGGGACATATACATACGATGGGTTCATAAATATTTGAGTGGCACGACGGATGCATATATATGACTCTAATTGAAATGCGTGGGACAAAACAAAGAAAAAACGCTTCCGATTCGGGGACTGATTTTTGACATTTAGTCATGGGTAATTTTGTATCAGTTTAATCCGTTCCGCGTCAAAGTATCACGATTAATGCACGTTTATTTAACAAATGATGTCGAACACATGCTGTTCGTAGGTTAACAGGTTTCTGTCAAGAAAGAGTAATTGTTTTGTCGTTTGGTGAAAGATTGTTTGAGGATTACCCATCGAATTACATGTAGTGTATGTCGTTGTCAACACGTGTCTCTCGGGTAGGCACTGACACAGTCAATGCTTGAGATGATTGTGTATGTATGAACAAATTGATATAAATTGCGCAACTTTACCCTTTACAAGGAAATTGACTATGAGGTTTACGACTTTGCTTCGTGTAATTTTTGGCTCTTCAATTTCATTTCTTTTTTCAAACGGATGTCTTATATATTAACATTTGAATAGCATTGAATATCAGAAATCCCCGTTCTTGCTAGCTGAATTTTTCACTTGGGACTATCCTTTGTCAGATGCGTTGTAAATATCATGAATATTCTTGAATAAATTGTTTCATAATAACAAGACGTCTGTCAATAAGCTTTTAAAATAGTTTGTTATAACACTTTGCGTTTTCTCTTGGATGATATACATGTATATAAATGACATTTGGAAGCATAGTACAATGTTACTACAACACATATATATATCAAGCTTTTTAGATGTTTACGAACAAAATATCTGTGAAGAAGAGAGAAATCTAAAGTTCTTTTTGTTTCAAAATATACTGTGCAATTGTTGAAGCTTCTCAAAATGGTCTTAAATCACGAATGAAAAAGATCATTTCATTTAAAGAAAAATCTCACACAAAAATAAAGAATATGAGAGGAAACGCGTGAACTGTTTTGAACATTTATTATAAATACTATATCGGTGAAACAAAATGTAGCCTTGAGCAATGGTGACTAAGGAAATGGATAGTACTTGCATAACATGTCTTGACTAATGGAAATTTGAACTCTAAATCTAAAACGACAACTTCGGCAAATAAATACACAATATTATGTTACCGTGTAACTTATCAAGGTAATATGGTCTTTGGGAATCAAGAATGTTAGAGTATTTCTCTATAATATTGTGTATAACTTTATACTAGTTGAATTATATTGGTGTTTCTAGCCCAATCCTGTGCGTTTCAAGGAAATGTATAGGAACATTTTTAAATAAAAGGATTTCTTCTCAATAAAGTCGCACGGGAAACATTAACAAACGAATTAAAACCTAAAGACTCCACGGAAGAACAATAAATGAGAAGAACGGAAACTACAAGAAAGGCCCAGTAGTCAAACATGTATCTGATGTCATGACTTTAATTATACACGCATCGCGAACTATCATAATATGTACTCATAAGCGTTCCTTATTGTGCATTCCTATTAGCAGACGTTAAAAATTCGGATTGTTCGTCTGAATGTTATATACGTCTGTGTGCGATGGCAGCGTCTTTGAAAGAAATTGGCTATAATTCAATGACTATATTTAATCCTAACTTAATTCCTTTGTTGCCACATACAACGTTTATGTTGGCAATAACTGAGAGATATATCTAAGGAACTAGTACTTAATCATCGTAGCTAAAAAATCAAATGCTGTTGCTAAAATGTTATTTTATAAATTTAAAGTCTTACTACAGTACAGATTTTATGAAGTTGGTTATAAAACATGCCTTATTATAATTATGTTGAACGAAATCATTGACATAAACATTGACTTACTGAGTTGTATATCATCATTTGTTTAATCTAGGATAAAACTTGCAATGCATTCATCAACACGTTAACGTATTACATCCAGAACGTACTTGTTAAGCTTGTTTAGAACTCTAACACTATATTCTCATTTAAACGCATATTTGCAGGCAAGTGTACCCTTTAACAGTACTTCTACACCATAACTGTTTACGGATGGTCAAGCTTAGCGAGAGATAAACTCTGCCAGTATTCGCTTAACCATTTCTTGACGTTTTGATGAAGTAATCGGGTGCTGTGTGGGAAAGCCATAAAATGCTCGACGCATACAATAATGATGGGGAGGAGTAGTTATTCCTTGTCCGTAGTCTTTCTCAGCTCTCGCATGGTTTCAAATGACCGATGCGCTGGTTGTCGGTGCCTGACGAACGCCGGTATCATTTAGCGTAGAGCATGGGTTGATGCTTGCCGCTGAGTGTCGTGGTTTTGACGGCTCGATCATTTTAGTAAACTGGAACAGCATGCGGCGGGTTTCGTTGCCCTCTCTTGGAACGTAACGTGATGCAGCTGGAAGATTAAGCCATGCGACCGGTTTTCCTCGACTCTTCAACATTTTGATATATTTTCTCTTACGAAGGTTGGAGCAAAGGATGCCTAAATAACAATAAATAACAATGTGCTTTGGAGAGGCCAAACGAATTAGTTAAATAAATTTCGTCACTCGATTGCCGGGAATATTGTTAAAACAGACGCTTACTTATATGCTATTTTATACAAGAACTTAACATAAAAACTTGCAATTATTCCTCATAATTATATTGACAATTAATAAACAAAATCAATTAGAAAATTCCAAAACTAATTGTTACGGTAAGAACGCATTCGTAAAGAATATATAGTGTTGCCAATTTCTGATTGACCTCCAACATCGTTCATGTGTACTAACGCTTACCTATCATTGTGCGAAGAAATGCTGCTAATTAACCGTTGACAGTCGAAATGATAATTATGCGATTACGTTGATACCAAACATTTGATATGTTTGTTCAGCCGTTGAATCGGCGGGTCGCTATCAAGTGGCCGCAGATAAACGATTCAAAATCAAACACTTGTGGCGACAAATCAAAGTGAGCTATGCGAACAATGTTTGTCATCTACTGAGATACGTTTGACCAAAGTACCCTATGCAGGATATCTATTGTTATCTAAAATTTATTTAATTTTATATGTTTACTTTCTTATTTTATTTGCATAATCAGCTTTGAATGATTAATTGTGATATTCACAATCAGTTGAGTTCGCCTGTGATATCCCTTTATTAAAATGATTTTACATGAAACTTTGTAATCTTGTAAAATAGTGGCACATGCGAATTTAAGGTTATCTCGCAAAACAGTGTCACAGGCGAATTTAAGGTATTATTCAAAATCAGTTAAGTCTATCTAGTGTACGCCATGTGTTATACTGCACATACTCACATGCTTATTTGATTCTGCAGACTTATATATAGTACTATGTGTGTTCTTAGAACCATTTAAGGTAACTACTTATTTAGCGGAAAGATATTGAAAAATTCGACCTTTTTATCCATAAGCTGCTCAAATAGTCGCAAATTTTGCTTTAACTTGGCCGTATTGTCATTGAACATTCAAGTTATTCAGCAGTATCCTTAAAAACTAATGACCTGATTGTTGTATTTTATATAGCTACAACGAAACGTTCAGTTACAATACATATACATGATAAAGCTAAAACTATTGGGCCTAAAAAGTTATGTTTGTTTCGGGTATCCCGACCCTACCTATAAAAATGCGCCGACCCTAACTATTTTTTTCCCGTTTCTGAGCAAAAAAAAAAATTCGTTAGCGAATAGAGAGTTACTAAGGGCGGATAAATGCAGTTTTTAATTAGAATTATTGTTTTTATGATAAAACAAAGTCAGGCAATGACAGTAATGTAGGAAAAACTGCCATGTGCAAGAAAACACTCTGAACATACGACAGGTTTTGAAAAAATAAAAAAATAAAAAAAAAATCCTACCTACCCTACCTAGAAATTTTGGGAAGGTTACCCTAAACAAACACTTATTTGTTTGGCCTTACCCACATCAGGTTCTTTCGTGATGTTTCCAATTTATATACTAGCCTCTCGGTTCGACATATAAAGACACATATTGGCAATTTGTCGTTTTGACTATATTAAAGCGCCTTTATTTTGCCTTGACGACACAGTACGTAGTGTATTGTGGTGAGGATTATGAACGATCGACAAATAAATTTTGCGTGTTTGAGTTCATTGTCATTTTAACGCCTTTAAGCAAAAATATTATTTAGTAATGGCTTAAATAGACTAACATGCTATTATGTTTTCTACCGATTGCTGTTGTAACATTGAAATTTGTAGCTCTTATAAGCAGTAAAATGCTTTAAGTACTTCTGAAGTATCCGTAGTGACAAACCCTTGTATGGTACGTGCTATTGCTGCTTAATGTGGATAAAGTCATCGAAACAGTGGGAAAGTTGAGTTGAACCTTTTGAGGTTCAAAAAATAATTAAATTAGATATTGCGATCTAAAATCGTATCGAATTGTTTTTGTACGTTAGCATTCGCTGCACCTAGCGAAGATTCGCGATTATTTATTTTCATTAAAAGTACCCGGGGGATTAAACATATTATTTGAATGGATGCGACTTTAATTCGCTGGTGGAATTTTATCCATCATAAATAAACTTTGGTGGTTCGATTTATAATATGTTATCGAATTTTTAAGATATGTTTTGTTCCTTCTTAATCTAGACGTAGTGAGGGCTTTTTTATATTTTATTGGTAATTTGTGTTTTTTCCCTATCTATTCAGCAGTCGGTTGTGTTTTTCTCCTTAGTTATCAGCATTTGTTGATGGGCATTTCTGCTATGTAATCAGTAATAAGTGGTATGGCATTTGTCATATTTATTCAGTATTTGGTGATGTGCTTTTTCCTTTGTAATTAGTATTTGGTGGTGTGCTTTCTTAATTGTAGTTAGTATTTGGTGTTGTGCTTTTCTCATTAGTTATCATCATTTGGTGATGGGCTTTTCTCCTACGTAAACAGTAATAGGAGGTATGCTTTTTCATATTTAAACACTATTTAGTGGAGTGCTTTTTCCTTTGTAATTCATATTTGATGGAGTGCATTTTCCGTTGTAATTAGTATTTGGTGATGGTCTTTTCTGCTAAGAATTCAGTGATTTGTGGTATGCTTTTGTCAACTTTAAACAGTATTTGGTGGTGTGTGTTTTCCGTTGAAATCATTATTTGCTGATGGTCTTTTCTGCCATATATTCAGTGATTGGTGGTATGATTTTGTCATAGTTAAACAGTATTAGGTGGTGTGTGTTTTTCTTTGTAACTAGTATTTTGTGGTGTGCCTATTTCTTTGTAATAAATATTTGGTGATGTGCTTTTCTCATTAGTTATCAGTATTTGGTGATGAGCTTGTCTCCTATGTTATGAGTAATTTGTGGTATGCTTTCGTCATATTTATCTTTGTCATTGGTGTGCTTTTCCCCTTTCTTAACATACTTTAGCCTGTATTTTCATAACTCGGTAGTATGCTTTTTTTCTAATATACCCCTTTTATGGTGGTGAATCAAATTTGAATTGAGCATTTGAAAGAAAGATATTTGACATATATCGTTTCTTGTAGAAATACTTTATTTCTTTCAAAGCATTTATAATCATTGCATATTGATCGTCATGATGGTCTATCACACATTGAGAGTCAAACCGGTTTATTACACATCAATTGGACTTTCAGTCCCCAGCGGTGTTTTGGCAAACTCCCATTGGAGAATTTTCTATATGAGCCGAATCGCTGGAAAAAAATCAGCAATTGGAAAAAAATAATACAAATTGGAGATTACAGAAGTGAACACAGAAGTTGGAGGAATCACCAGTTGGAGATTTTGCCCAGTGAAACAGCTGCTGGGGAGAAATAAGTTAGCATATAATAAGATAAATAAGAAGTTGGGATATATACATGTAATCATAGTATTGCTAATTAATTTCATATTGATAGATTATCAAAAAAATAACAATGCAAGATCTTACCTCATTTCGATTATTTCATCGGCGTTTTCACTTGTGACGTTGTATGCAATCTAAAACAGTGATATTTTATACAACTGCTTCAGATATGTCTTTTGCTAAAAATCATATGGTTTTACATGCAAGAAAATAATACATACTTTTTACAATAGTAACTAACTCCAACCTACACTTTCTGGTGTGCTCACTTCATGACTTTAAGTTAATCGAATAAGTTAGAAAACACCACGAGGTAAATTTACTTATGTTGACTAATTTTCTTTCGATGTGTATCTTTAAACCTAATCAAAAGTGGCTACTTTTTATTATTTAATTTCATCACTCACGGTATATTATTTTTCTTGCCATATTCTGCCCCATGAAATGGGTACATAATATATATATGCTATCACGAGCCTATATATATATATATATATATATATATATATATATATATATATATGGATTTATTTCCGTAAGGAATGCACATACATGGACATTTAAAATGAAAAGAAAACATGTATAGTAAATAAATATTTGTTTTATATACTTATAAGTCAGTGATGTTATCTATGATCGTACTATACAAAAGTGTATTAACTCAATACTTCGTTAAAAATAACATACCCCGGTAAATGATAAATAATATAGAAAATTCTAATTAGAAATGTTCTGATGATCGATTGATATGCAAAAATGATTTGCAGTTCCTGAATTTAGTTTTTCTTCTTTCCTCTGGTCAATTTTGTTCAGTTCTTCTCATTGACATTATGGCTAAAGCAACAGCAACATTAACAGTGTTTTTGGTGGAATTTACTGCCTCTTAAAGACTGTTTTCGCTTGTGAAAAACAGTCCATTTTCCCCCAATTTTAAAATATTTTCCCAATTTGATAAGTGCAAATATTGGCAAAAACGTAGACGGTGAATGAACAGTTATAGTTATCAGCATATACTAACTTTGTTAAAGGCAGTCATTATGTAGTCAGAAAAAGGTTAGACTGTAAAGGTTCGTCTGTTTTTGGACCTTGTGATTGAGTTCAATATTGGTTGGACAGTGCGTTTTAAATGACAACTGCTTCTGCTTGTACGAGTACAACGTGGTATTTGTCTTTACGCCATTTTTTCATATTTAGCTCCATAAAATCAATAGTGTAAGGAACAACTTTACATTCACTGTATTCACGGTAATACAAGTATTGAAAATGAAGTATTAGATCAGAACACACAGAGGTACATGTATTAATATAACGTCACTTATACTGAGGTTCCTGGCAAAAAACAACTAACAACTCAACTTGTTTATGTTTGGTTGGTAGTGGAAAATTTTTGATAACGACTTAATAACAATCTGACTGTAAACATTACAATCATCCAAATACTAAAGGCAAATAAAAGATAAAAACAATATTGGTGCAAGCCAATTGGTTTAGTTGTATAATCTGTGTGAGTTAATTTGGCTTGTCTTACTTTTGATTGGACGCTTACGACATATCGTAAATCCTTCCTGTATGGATAGCCATATGTTTCATTCAAATAGCCATACATTCATTCAAATATTCATCTTGACATTTCCGTTGTTTGAATGTATTTGTTAACCGATAATGAGTGATTATTGGGTCATAGATGCCTAAATCATCCTTAGGTGCACCTGGTCGTCCCGGGTGTACATTCCCTTAATAATGATTATCATTATTAAACTTGCTATCTCATCAGAATAATGGCATATCAAAAAGCTCATTTCAAGCTGCTATACAATTTCGACAGTAGAAGTGACCTAAAGGTGTGGTGACTGGTCAATGTCTGTTTTAAATAATTCAGACATGATTTCTTTGTTGTACGTTTTTATTTTCATTAATCATTACCTTATCTTGATGCTTCAAATGTGTACAAGAACTATTGTTTTATCTTGTTTCAGGAAGGTATTTTAGGTCAGAAGCTGAATAAATTATTTATTCTGCTTTATAATATTCAACAACAAGCAATCTAACTTGAAAAATCATTTGACTCTTTACTTCGTGATTATTAAAGTTACGTATCTAAATATAACCTATCTATCTATCTATTTATACCTTTATACATACTAAATATCATAAGTATACATAATTCTTAGTCTTAAACAACAAGCTTCTCTGATTGATCCACGTTCCAGTGTTGAGGAAGACACTGAAAGGTGAGTGTTTGCCTTATTGATTGAACTTATGAAGCATCTTAGGGTTGTTGTGGGTTGAATTTCTACCCTGATATCTTTGGAACAAACAGGACAAGATCGACAAAATAGAAGCAACTAGTTACTTTAAAAAATCAGAATGCATTTTTACTTTCACAACCCATGTTGATGACAAATGATTATGGCTTCATTTTTGACATTAAAGCTGCACTCTCACAGATTTTACTGTTTTGACAACTTTTTTTTATTTTTTGTCTTGGAAAGAGCCAATTTTTGAGAAAATCCATGGAAACCAGTGATATAAGACTGCTGACAAAAAAGATCGCAGATTTTTATATTTAAGATTAAACATTAATGCTTTTTTGTATTTTTCTTGAACCGTTAGTATCGGTTTAAGCCAAAAACATCAATTTTCGAACGGAAATACTCAAATCTGCGATCTGATCTTTTGTCAACAATCTTTTATCACTGGTTTCCATGGATTTTCTCAAAAATTGGCTCTTTCCAAGACAAAAAATAATCGTACAGAAAATAACCGGATATATCAGTTATATGAGTAGTTGAATTTTCAATCTTCATGATTGAAATTAATGATAACATGCCATGCACAAAATGTTATCTTCTTTTTTGACTCTTAAAAACTCAATTTAAGGTTTAGTTTACTCATCATAGCCAATCCAGGACGAAATAGGAATACTCACTGGTTTGAAGGTAACATATATATTGTTTAACACACGCTGTGGCTGGGCTGTAATGTCATAATTTGTTGACGTGCTCATACCGTTCCACAGCTACGTTTCGGACCAGTCTGAGCCAAATATCACTCAACAAGACCCTAGATAATACCATTGCTAAATAATATAAATTTTCAAAACTCTTTATTCTTCTAAAAGATTAATTTGCCGTAATTGAAATTTGAAGTATTAAGTCATCCGGGTATGTCATGACAATAGTGGTAATTGCAAAACAGAGTTAATGGCATTTCTGCCTACAAACTTTTAGTCTAGAAACTAGACAATGTTTCGTATGTAGGAAGAACCATGTAGTGAGAAACATTTAAAAACAGGTTAGGAAATTATTTGGTTAGCTCTCAAAAACCAGATGATAATATTAAATAATTTAATAACATTATAATTGATGAAACATTTAAGAGACGCCAATGCAATATTACGCGTCGACAAGAAACATAAATATGTAATCATTGTATCGAAAGTGCCTCAAATGATGCGTTTTGAGACACCAAACAGTAAACGAAACTTAAAATAATCGTTTATTGGCATCAACCCATTTAGTCCTAAATTGCTCCTCCAGCCCAAAGTTTGCTTGGCCACTTACTAAGTGAAGGGAATGAAAAATAAAAAAAATGATTATATAAAATTGTTTTCATTTGAAGACTTATAACTATGTGTGTGTTCAACAACCCTCATTGACATTTATTATGTTTTAGAAAATAAAAACTTTGATTATGTTACATTTCCCTTGAAAACATTCAGACAGAGCAATAACTTTTATCAATGGTAACGAATTTTAAACACACACATGTTTGTTGGTAATTGGGTATGCGCATGATTATTGCCTACATATGAATTATGAGACAAACTTTGAATAAAAATGACAATAACAGGGCTAACCCTAACATGTCAGAGAAAGTGTTATTGATATAAAAGCAACATTTGTATACATATCCCATGTTTGAATGGTAGCCAAATAGCATAACTTTAACTTTCTTCCACATATATCACAACATGAGATGGATCGAGTTCATCGACAATTAGAGTAAAATTTGTAAATAACATAATTCAACTCTTCAATCATTTATTGCAATATCATAAGTATGTCCGATTAAAGTATAATGATAAAAGTAACTCAAGTATTGCGTCACAGCGCGATATTCTTATCTAGCATTGGGTGTGCCAGGTGCAGTTTTCCAGCTCGGCTGTTTCACCAGAAATACTTACCTAGTGTGCTAGAATAATTCTTGGCAACTAGTTCATGTACACAAATTCAACATAGGCATTAATGATAATATCTTGACTTTACTTTTTAACAAGACATTTTTCAATAGAAAAGTCATAGCTTGAATACATAACCACAAATACTACTAAGCATTTTTTTCAATGCATTATGCAGCCTTTGTGTATTAACCTTCACTAATAGGTGTCCCTCCCTCGTTTACTTGTCACTGACTGGGCAGATTTCGAAGCCTTAACCAGCCAATATTGGGTATTATTAATCAACTATAACGTATTTGAAAATGGCGTACTTTTCGCAAAAGTATATTAATAAACTACTCATTAATAAGTGATTTCTCCTCGGTCGGCTGTATTTGCTGTATTGGCTCAGGCAAATGCAGCTAACCTCGGACAAATAACTCGGCCATTATTGAATCACCGAAATAATAACATTCAATACACATACAAGATACAAAAATCTTTATTTTAAGTCGGGTATTTGTTAACAAGAACCATTAGCTTAATGAGCTATGTCCGACATGAATAACAGACATACATAACATATTAAATAACGATGAGCTTGTGACCTGGAAATAAAAGTATATATGTTAAAATAAACACATATTGGAGGATGCATACATATAAAAATAGACAAATGGGATTAGAGCATCGAGGACAGTGATAACACCAACAAGCTTTCCCGGCTGTACGGACAGTCCACACGCGCATTCCATTAGTTGATAAACCACTGTTAAATGATTAGTTGTGTCATAGGTATAACTTAAATGGTAATCATATATATAGATATATATTTCTAAACGTTATCAACTCGACAAAAGCGTCACCGCAAAGCTACTGCATGCTAGATATAAAAATGCAAAAATGTATTGGAACATGTTAAGAGACTGTCAAAACCACAAACTGTATTCTTGAAACAATTTGAGCAATATTTCAAATCTATAAACGAACAAAACATTGTCTTCTATCAAGAGGATGCAGATACAGAACATTTCAATTACAGATTTCAAAATGGGGAATTTCAAAAAAAATGTTCTCAGAGTTAGATATTGAAATGATTAAATCAAACAAGCATGATCTCAATTAAGTAACGGGCGCTCGGAAGGACCCAATGTTATATTAAATGAATTCCTTAAATATTGTTTTACCTACTTATCGAATTATTTTAGTGCACTTTTTAATAATATATTGAAACAAAGTTACTTCCCTAATCAATGGACGGACGGCTATATTATTCAAGAAGTTTGACCAAAACCTCCCAGAAAATTACAGGGAAATTACCTTACTATGTACTTAAGGGAATTTTTTTACAAGAATAATAAGTATTCGATTAAATACATGGGCCGAAAATAATTCCATATATACTGAAAGCAGGATTTAGGAAACATATGGGAACAGTTGACACTAACTACGTCCTTAATGGTGTCATTGAACATATTCTTAACCGAAATAAGAAACTGTATGTATGCTACGTAGATTTTACAAAGGCCTTTGACCTTTTGGTGAGAGGTTACAATTTCTACAAATCTAGAAACAGAATACGTGGAAATATGATGAAAACAATATACTCGCTTTAGGGAAATGTTAAATCGAGCATAAAGTTAAACAAATGAAGTAAGTTAGGCATTTGTCTCTATACTTGGTACTAGACAACGGGACTGTTTATTCCCTTCTATTTTGTCCATGTACATTAATGATTTAGAGGAAGAATCAATACTCAAGGTTTTCTGGGGATCAATTCTAACACATTAAAACTCTTGTTACTGCTTTGCGCAGACGATATAGTGGTATTTTTGAAGTCAGAAGTAGAACTAAAACACGGACTAAATATTCTCAGAAAATACTGTCAAACCTGGAAACTGGTTGTAAATGCCAACATAACTAAGATCATGGTATTCCGAAAAGGTGGAAGGTTACGAAATAATATCAAATTCATTTACGGAAATTGTAAAATTGAGATTGTTAACAAATTCACGTATTTAGGAATGACACCGGCGGTTCATTTAATAAAATATTTGAAGCACTTGGGGGTCAAGCCTTTAAAGTCTTTAAAGCTATTTTTATTTTTTTTTATCTAAATGTTCTTACATCAGATTAAGTCACATCGTTTTATTATTAGACATATTAATAGTACCTATACTCAACTATGGGTCATAAATATTTTTATAAATAAATGTATTATGTTAACAAGATTTACTGTTCTCTTAAACAATAGATGGAGTAATGCGATTTAGATGATATTTCAGTAAAGCGGCTAAAGTTTTGTATATTATCCAATAACCAAAATAAATAAAAGAAACTTTACATAATTTAACAAAATGAATATTTCAAAATATACCTTTTAAAAATGTGCGCATTAATATGATGTTGCCAATAACATATTGGGAATGCATTTTATTTACTTTGTGTTTAAGAAAATATGTTTTACTACAATGCTGTGTTCATTTATTAAAAACCTTTTCTGATTCATCTAAGTCTTGTTTGGTTTGATTCAACTGTGCTGTGAGTTCCCGTCGGGTCTGAAATCGAACAACGAAATATAATACCGTACTTGGGCCCCTAAATATGATGCACGGTTTATTTCAAATAGAAACAGATTTGGTAAAAGTATGATAGCATTATAAACAATGCTATGCAGTTTCATTTAATTCGACATTCATAACTAAATATAATAGTTAAAATTTATCAATAAATAATGCATTAAGTGCAGAATAGTTGATATTTCAAGATTAAGAAAATTCTTCATTGATGTGCCAATAAACAATCGTGTCAACTTGCGGTTTTGATGAAAAGCGACATGTAGCTAGTAAGCAATATTTCATAACAGGTTAAAGCACTTAAGCAAACGAGAACATACGCGATACCTTGTTAGTTTTTGTAGGAAACATGACAACATCGTTGGAAGTTCCATCGTCACGCCAAGTAACTTCTTCTTGGAGTTCAAAAACTTCCACCAAATCCTCAAACATGCATTCACGTATATAATAGTTTTCTTCAAACTCTTTGAACGTTTGTTTGTGTTGTTTGATTTCTTTGAGATGGAAGCTGGCATCAGAAATCTTTTTCTCAAAATGCCTGTGCATTAGGAACAAGTGCCCAGCCATATTATTGTCAACCAAATTATCAATCTTTCTTTCTTAATTGTCACACCACTTGATTTTCTCATTACAACTCTGAGCTGTACTTGAATGGATGCTCACGTTTATGTCATTTGCCTTCGTTATTTCGTGTATAGTGTCACTTGTCAATTTATCTACACGTTGTTTAATTCTATTTTCTAATTTCATACATTCTTGCACATTTATCTCAAAATTATGTTTCGAGCTGTCCTTACTGTGTTCTGCTTCATTTTTCACAATCAAAATTTCATCTTTAACCTTCTTTAAAGCTGACTTCATTTTGTTGACTTCCTCGAAATCAAGAGAATCTGCTTCATGCAGCAAGTCAACGATTGTCCCGAATGAAGGCATCTTCCACAAATCATGTATTTTACAAAGAAAAATAGTTCTCTCTGCCGGATGCTGCTTGCATCTCTCTTCTGTTATGTCCTGTTTTATGACCTTTGGATTTTCATTATTTTTCTCTTTCAAACTGACAATGTGTGTTTTAAACACCTTTACTGTCTTGTGAACATTTATACAAGCTTCTCCAACATTTCCGCAGGTTTTGCAATATCCAACTGCATTTTCATGACGGCATATTTCACACTGATTCTATTTTTTTTCCTAAGAGCAGATTCATTAGAAAATAATCTTACTTGGAGTAAAATTATCAACACAAAACAACTTTATATATGGAGATTTTGGAAGAACCCCTCTCTATGTTTATCGAATGACGTATATCATCTGATACTGGTTAAGATTGACAATGTCGAATGACAGAAAATACGTAAAACTTTAATACAATTCACTGATGTCAGATATACAAGACAATATCGGTCAATTCAATTAGGCATATAAGTCATATTTATGTTAGAATCAATGGGGTTTAAAGACGTTTGGCTAAATCAAGGTGTCGGAAACATTACTTACATTGTATATATCTTCAAAGAAAGAGCGAGAAATTATTGATGAAAAAATGGAATGAAGAGTTGAGAGACTCTTCGAGAGCTTCCTCCTATGTATTGTTCTCAAACTTTAATTTCCAATTACACCTAGAAAATATCCAGAACAAACATCACAGGAACGCTCTTTTCATGCTTAGGTCATCTTCCCATAGACTCGATAAAGAAATGGGACGATGGCATAAACCACACATAACCCGAAGAAATGTTAGAAAATGTCAGCTTTGCAAGACTCTGGATGACGAATTTTCTCTTAGAGAGTCCTTTATATGATCAATTACGGAAATCATATATACGTCGATATTTTGGGCGTCGCCCAAATATTATGAAATTTCTTTCAACGATTAACATAAATACTATACGCAAATTATCGTGTCATATCTTTAAACGTTTTAAAATACATACTTAATTTAACACTTTTCTCCAAATGTTACATGTAAAGATATAAATGATTCGATATGGATATTTAAAAAAAATCCTCAAATAAGGCAATGCTTATATAAATCATTATTCAACCGAATTAATATTTTCACTTGTAATTTTATTGTTGACAATAATGTATATATTCCGTTGAAAATTAACAGTGAATAAACTGTCTATACAAACATTCAAGTAGCATATAAGCAGCAAAATATACAAGGGAATAACAGCTTTGTACCTCGATGTGTATTAAAAAAACAAACAAAAAAACACAAGTTATAATTAATCTAGCATGATTTTAATTTAAAAGTATTACTTAGAGGAGGTATGATATGTATCATGTTATTTTGATACATTTTGACATCTATCACTGTTCAACTCAACTCAACTCAACATCTTTATTCCCAACATGGCTGGAAATATTCATGATATATACAAACATTGATAGACATAGTATAATATATGTATAAAAAAGTACAGTTCAAAATTATTGCATATTGGTGTCATAATATTAATACAAACATTGCAGGATATAGCATTATATATAAGTATAAATAAAAAGCTTATATTCTACATGCAAATGAGATTAGTCTATTTGACTTCCATGATAGTATGGCTGGATGTGATTCGCCGCTTGGATGAAAAAATATTGTCAAAACGAAATACAAGAGATTTGCAGCAGCGAGTAATGGCATACATAATATTGTTTAAGCTAGAAAGATAATATAAACATGGATTAATTGATAAGAATAGTCCATAAATTGCATAGCAGTTTTATATGCTCTAAAATTTCACTTTGTTGCATGGTTCCCGCCTAGACGAAACAGTACATTGTAGAGCTTGGATTTAACTAAGGAAAAGTAAGTAAAAGTATCTGTTTAAACAGCATGTAATATATTTAAAACATAATTTCAAAATCTCGACGTGTTGATCGATTTCCAGTAGTGGCTTGATTGGAGCCCCTAAAACCTTTAAGCACCAGGTAAAGCTGTCCAGAGAAGAAAGAGTGTCACAAAAGTCGTGGTTGAAAGCTTCTTTTAGTTGTTTTGTAAAGTTTGCATTTTTTCGAATAGTGTAGCTTTATATTCACACAAAACATTTGTCAGTTCTTCCTGATATATCCTGTCACATTAAATGCAGGTTCTTGTCGCAAACACAGCTGATTTTGCTATTAATCTAAGAGTCTCCATGAATACACTTTTTCTTGAAACAGAGTATATTATAGAAGGCGAGACTGCGGGATGGAAGATTCGAAACAATATAAAGTCACTGTCATTTGCGGTGCGATTTTCCCAGCAATTGAGTTCTAGTAATTTGACTGAGTTATTAACAATCTTTTTCCATGTTGTTTTGAGTGGTAATTGTAATAATACGGTAAGGTACTCATTAAGTATATTCGGCATATGTCCGGGATAAAACCAAGTTTAACAGAGTTATTGTCTTTCAAATACATACAATATTTTCTGATGAAAATCTCTTTCGTTATACAATGTTGGGACAAACTTAAAATTTTATACAAAAACATCAGTTTGCGTTTATCAATTTGGCTACAGAGGCGGTAAGTCCGAGCATGAATTACGACATCAGATCTGACTTGCGAGGGAAAACCTTTCTTTGCCACAAAGTGTTGAAATCCATCGACTGTTTTTGTGTCATTTACGGTCATTCCATAATTCAGAGCCGTAAAGTGTTATCGGGACTATAATCTTTTGGTATAAGCTGCATGAAACGAGAGGACCTACTCCATACGGATGGACACCTTGCCCGACAATAGAGAATACGGCAATTTTCGCGTTTTGAATGCGTTGTGTTATGCGTCCGTGCAGTTTTAAGTTTGAATCCTGCAGCATACCTAGATGAGTAGTGGATGTGACTTGTTCGATGATGCGCTCACCGTACATAATATGGATTTGGGGGACGCTGCGGCGTTGTGAAAATACTACTGATTTGTTGACATTTATTTCTATGTTCCAACGTTGGCAATACGAGTAGACTATATCGACCATACACTGAAGGTCGTAGGGACAGAAAGCGACGGGTAATATGTCGTCTGCAAATGCGGGACTTCCGGAATTCACAGACATAAGTTGTGCACCATGACGGCAACTGGAGAGATGACGTAATAACGCGTCAATAAACACCAGGTAGTAGAAAGTGCAAAGTACACCACCTTGTCTGACGCCACGTACGACGTCGAAGTAGTCTGACGTTAAGCCTTGACCGACGCGGATAATACATCTGGGGGATTTATATCAGGATTGGATAATCCGTAGGGGTTTACCTTTAATACCAAGTATACCTCGTTTAAGTAAGAGTGCTTGGTGTCGGAAAGTATCAAAGGCAGCCTTTTGATCTAGGCATGCCACGTACGCGTGACTACCATTGTCAACAGCGTGGTAGATCATTTCCTGGAGGTTGAACGCGGCTGTCAGTGACTTGTGAAGTAAAAGTTTGGCCAAGACCTTTTCAAAGGTTTTACAAAAACAAGGTATAAGAGATATTGGTCTATAGCTTGATGGGTCTCGCTTATCTTTACCTTTGTCTTTGTAAATTGGTACCAATACGCTTGTTTTCCATGCGCTTGGAGTTGACTCGTGCTTAATTACAGCATTGAATAGGAATGTGAGCGCTCTTATTATTGCTGGCCCACCTAGAAATAAATGCTCGTTCAGTATGCCATCGTGACCAGGGCTTTTGTGTTTGGCGAGTGTCTGTGTGACCTTTAGTATTTCTTCCGGTGTGCAGGGAAGTGTGATAAAGTAGGAGAGGTCTCAATTTTCACTATTTTCTGTTCAGAAAGCTATTTAGTTCGGCCTCGTCACGGTAACCGAGGGTATCCTGACTATTTGAACAGCTAAAGACGTTGGAGAAGTGGTACATACATCCTTCTGAAACCTTTTCGTAAGTGAATAATCATAATAATATATAAGCCCATGTGATTGTATTTAATAAGGAGGTATTTTAGTCCAAGAAGTCCGCTGAGATATTTTCTGGTATTTGAATGCCATATCTTGTCCAGTTGGTGTAAACCATCCCACTGTAAACAAAACTCCTTTTCCGTTGAGACAAAGGATGAAAGATATTCAGCGAAACATCTTATAGTTCTTTTTCTTTATTTCTTTTCTATTTTTAAAGCAAAAGGGTATTATTAACACATTGAACATTTACAAGAGGGACCTGACCAGGTGCGAATCAGCCTTCTAAATTCCAGGTTGTTTTGAGATACCCTTATTTCCTTTAGGAGGCTATTCATTTCCTGAATGGCCTCAAAATGAAGGAGGTTTTTTCCATATTTAATGTTCCTTCTGTAGTAAAACTGTTAATATGAATCATAAGATAACTTTATATAAGTTCTAACTAGCTAGTCATTCAACCATTCTTTATTAAACTTAACAAGTAGAACCCATACTCGAGCAACTATTGTGACTGAGAAAAGAGCAGACTATCAATTATTGATTTCGTGATTCTTTGTTCAGGAAAAATATTAAAATTGACGGATAACCACAATAATGTGCAAGAAGGGAGTATGCATGCCTTCACAAAGTTAAACAATATAAATGTTGGTTTCGTTTTGACACTCATGAGACGGAAACGGCGGTGAAATGTAAGGTGCCGTTTATCTGATAGTTCTGTTAGTATTTCAAATCGAAAGTTTTACTGTGTTAAAAGTGAAAGTAAACCACACTTTTCAAATACAGACTAAATACTTTAACGAACTTTCCATCAATCGCCAAGTAAACGGTTCATCACCGACAGAAACGTTTTGAAACAACGTTTCTTATGTAAAATAAATCAATTCCATTTCTAGTATTTTTCAATCCGTGTTATGGCAAGAAATGTGTATGCAGTTTGTTAAGCACAAACCACGGCGTCAAGTGTTGTTAATTCGTTCAAGTTTACAGTCAAATTTCCATAAACGTGATGACATTGTGTTTAAAATGTCGTCGTCCAAAGAAAGTCATTGCGCAGTTTCTTTATGCAAAGACGGCACAAAAGTATAAACCATTTCAGCTTTATACTTTATATGCACATTTTATTATATCTTGGCAAAACACGCACTCATGTTTCCAGTGATTTACGATGTATGTATATAGTTGATATTTGTTTATGCAACTTAATATTAATGCAAAAAGCTACAGAAACAAGCTCAGTAGCAAAAAGTTAAAACATAAAACCGGTTTAGTGGCACTGGGCAAACACCAAAGACACAGAACACAAAATCACAAACAAGAAACATAAAACAACACAAAACTCTACAAACAGCACAGTGTATACATACTATATATATATATATATATTATAAAATAGTTGGTATGTTTATCGTACCGCCTTGGAACGGTCAGGAAAATATAAATTTACTGGGGGTTTAAAGCAGTTTAAGTGCACACACCTCACTCTCTCTCACCTTAATAAAGATAAAACGCAAAAGGTAAATCTTATCAAAGTATTAATTAACTTGATGAAACTTATTAAACAAATAATAATAAACCTAAAGGTAAACCCCAAGTACTTCTATGATTAGAGATCCCTTCTCTATCTGCAGACGGAGGGAAACAATTCAGAGCACCTAATGCAAACACTTTTCTAAGATACGATGCAGTCATCGTTAGAAACTAAAAACATCCCACACTGTCTGCCTTATAAAATGAAAGGTTGAAAACTGTGTGTTCATAGAGTTCATAATAAAAAGCATCATTTTACTAGAACTGGGAACAAATAAAGAAAAACAAATATTAATAATAAAAGCGACTTGTATTTGCTAATCTCTCCTTCCAAATGATTTAAAAATGTAAAATATTTGAAGAAAATGAAGTCACATGCCAAAACACTCGGAGCCAAAACGTGTTCGCCAAATACGGCTTTAAAGATAGCATGAACTAGCATAATCTTCATACAAATCAAACCACTGAAAGTTTATTTATGAAAGGATGCTATATTCAACCCTATATTTTATTTGAGGTATTCATCTTCAAAAACAAGAAGGCAAGTGCTCTTCAAAATGTTGCCTTTATATCCACGGTTTAAATAAAATCCAAGCAATTCATCAAGTCTATCTGCCTTCTGGAAACATTTTAATTTTACGAATTTTCTTTTAAACATCACCATAAAATCGGGATGAGCAATACTATCAGCATTTTTTAGACTGCTATTGTACTTTTATATGAGATTATAATGACCATTTTTTGAGAATGTTTTCCTTAATTTAAAATATCTGAAACCCTGTTTTAGAAGTTTTTGAGTCATAAGTTCACTGCGAGAACTGCAATTATTTACATCTGTACATATTCTAGCAAATCGTATCAACTGTGCAATAAAAACACCATATGACAGTGAAATAAGAACATCAATCACCATCTTAAGAAGGGTAATTAATTATTTTAAAATTAAAATCACGTTTATCATAAAGATTGATGCTCTATATATCTTCCTTTTCTTCTAGTTGCAGATCTAAATAGGATGTTTTTAAAACGGATGTATTCGATTTATTAAGTTGCAATTGTGAAGGGTATATCAAATGAATGTTACCTGTAAACACAAGATTATCTAAACTTAAAATGTCATCAATATATCTAAACGTGCTATTGAATTTGTCAACAAGAGCTAGATCTCCAGACTTTGATAATTTTAACATATATTCACTTTCATAGCAGTTTAAAAAGAGGTCTGCAAGTAAAGGTGCATAAATGGCACCCATTGGAAATCCAATAGTTTGCTTATATAAACATTTACCGAATTTAATAATAGAATTATTGAGTACAAAATTTAAACTTCAATGACACCTGTGCGTGTCCAATAGATATATCTATATATTTATCTGATAGAGCATTAGTAAAAAAAAATAATAAATTAACATTAACTGCCATGCAAGTAGTTTTCTCCCTCGCAATTTTTTTTTGATAAGAAGAGTCAATTTGTTTGTAACTTAAGATTGTGGAATAGATGTATAGAGCGTTGAAAAGTCATAAGTATTAAGTACTGAGACTTTATACCGTCTTTTTTAAATCATTAACTAAATCTAAAGAATTATTGATAGACCAAAAGAGATTAATATCAGAATTCTCATAAACTTCACTACAGTATTTTTTTCACATGAATCTTTATAGCAGTTAAGCAGAATGTTAGTAAAATTGAGACTTGTTTAGTAGAGCAAGCAATATAATTTAACAATAAATCGTGATTTATACGGATTTGTATGCATCTTAGGCAACTAGTGTATTGTAGGAATGTGTTTATGATCATCATTCAAAAGAACTTGAAATTTAGCATTATAATCAATATGGTTTTTAATAACAATTTCTTCATCGATTTGGCTAGAAATGTAAGTTCTGGAAGATTGTAACTCTCCAATAATAGTATTTACATAATATAAACGTCAAACTATGATTACATTATTAGCTGCTTTATCAGCTGGTACAAATTCAAGTTTTTTATGTAGGGATTTAATATAAATATATATTTAATTATATCAACTTTGGAGTTATCGAAATATATAATATATATAAAACCTTGGTGAAATGATGCATACAACTTTTAAACAGGAAATCATTGTTCACTACACATTCTTATAATGTAACGCCGGAATGTTAAAACTTTTCCTTTATTATGCAGTTGATTTAGAGCTGAGGTATTTTCTATCTAAGCGTAAGCGTTTTAAATTAACATGTAGATTGTTTTATCGTTGTACATTTGGCCATTATTCAAACACAGATTATATCAGTAATACATGTATAAAAATGACGATAAAGTGATAACAATGTAGTTGTTCATTGACATGATAATACTCGGTGTAAAGCTGGTTTAAGAACGTTTAAATTCATCCACCGTGTCTTTAACTTCAAAATATACAATATGGCACCAAAGCAGATTCAGTGTGAAATATGCCGTAATGAAAATGCAGTTGGATATTGCAAAACCTGCGGAAATGTTGGAGAAGCTTGTATAAATGTTCACAAGACAGTAAAGGTGTTTAAAACACACATTGTCAGTTTGAAAGAGAAAAATAATGAAAATCCAAAGGTCATAAAACAGGACATAACAGAAGAGAGATGCAAGCAGCATCCGGCAGAGAGAACTATTTTTCTTTGTAAAATACATGATTCTATGATTTGTGGAAGATGTCTTTATTCGGGACATCTTCGTTGCGGACGAAAAATCGTTGACCTGCTGCATGGAGCAGCTTCTCTTGATTTCGAGAAAGTCAACAAAATGAAGTCAGCTTTAAAGAAGGTTAAAGATGAAATTTTGGTTGTGAAAAATGAAGCAGAACACAGTAAGGACAGCTCGAAACATAATTTTGAGATAAATGTGCAAGAATGTATGAAATTAGAAAATAGAATTAAACAACGTGTAGATGAATTGACAAGTGACAGTATACACGAAATAACGAAGGCAAATGACATAAACGTGAGCATCCATTCAAGTACAGCTCAGAGTTGTAATGCGAAAATCAAGTGGTGTGACAATCAAGAAAGAAAGATTGATGATTTGGTTGACAATAATATGGCTGGGCACTTGTTCCTAATGCACAGACATTTTGAGAAAAAGATTTCTGATGCCAGCTTCCATCTCAAAGAAATCAAACAACCCAAACAAACGTTCAAAGGGTTTGAAGAAAACTATTATATACGTAAATGCATGTTTGAGGATTTGGTGGAAGTTTTTGAACTCCAAGAAGAAGTTACTGGGCGTGACGATGGAACTTCCAACGATGTTGTCATGTTTCCTACAAAAACGAACAAGGTATCGCGTGTGTTCTCGTTTGCTTAAGTGCTTTAACCTGTTATGAAATATTGCTTACTAGCTACATGTCGCTTTTCATCAAAACCGCAAGTTGACACGATTGTTTATTGGCACATCAATGAAGAATTTTCTTAATCTTGAAATATCAACTATTCTGCACTTAATGCATTATTTATTGATAAATTTCAACTATTATATTAAGTTATGAATGTCGAATTAAATGAAACTGCATAGCATTGTTTATAATGCTATCATACTTTTACCAAATCTGTTGCTATTGGAAATAAACCGTGCATCATATTTAGGGGCCCAAGTACGGTTCTATATTTGGTTGTTTGATTTCAGACCCGACGGGAGCTCACAGCACAGTTGAATCAAACCAAACAAGACTTAGATGAATCAAAAAAGGTTTGTAAAAATTTAACCCAGCATTGTACTACAGTGAAACTGCGTTCCCTCAAACAAGCGGTCGTTCGAGAATCGGCGTTCCCTCGAGGTCGGAGCTTGATCCCGAACTATTTTCCTTCTATTTTCATATAAAATATACCCACGCTGCATCGAAACCTAATTATGTCGAGCAGTCGAGCAATATCCTCGGTCTCAAGTACACAAATCGTGCACAAAACCTTATGGCTCCCTCGAGGACATAATTTCACACTTTTTCCCGAACGCGTGTTCCAAAATAAACAGACAATTGCTAGGTGTTAAAATTTTCCCAAGTTATAAAAATTGCAATGACAGTTGAAAGGCAATTTGATAAGGTGTGAAAAACTATTTTTCACTGTTAACGCATGACCGATATTAGTTGATATGGGCATTTAAGATGATAATTATGAGAAGTTAATGACTGTATGTCTGTTAATGACGAGAAGTTAACGCTTTAGATGTGGTATGAAGGTTTTTTGAAATCACTGCCGATGCTGACCGTGATCTTCAGACGCTCTGTACGCTGTCACGTCATATTACGATTGAACAGTTTCGCGAAACCGATAAGATGCGCCAATCAACAATCCTTGATTTTGCGAAACTTAAATCTGACTAATGCCACAATATGTACTGTCATTCAAATGTTGCTTGTAACGAAAATGTGATTTTTTGTTAAAGTAAACATTTCTATTTGTTCATTTATTGTTTTCTCTTTTGCGTTTTACATTTAGTTTACGTCAACCTTTGAACATATGAGCGATTTCCACAACGCAACACATAATCGGTGTCTTAGTAAACAGTCTGTTTGACGACTTCAAACTTAAAATACACTGAAAGATATTTCATATCAAACTGAAAAATTGAAAATCGGGTCGTTCGAAACATCGGCTCCCTCGAGGTTTTGACTCGGTCCCTGGCGACCTCGAGCGATCGCAGTTTTACCGTAAAACATATTTTCTTAAACACAAAGTACATAAAATGCATTCCCAATATGTTATAGGCAACATCATATTAATGCGCACATTTTTCAAAAGGTATATTTTGAAATATACGCGGGCATTGATCATTTGGTTAAAATATGTAAAGTTTATTTTATTTATTTTAGTTATTGGATAAACAAAACTTTAGCCGCTTTATTGAAATATCATTTAAATCGCATTACTCCATCTATGGTTTCAGAGAACAGTAAATAATGTTAACTCAGTCGCAAACTAACATTTTTCCTGAAATATGGTTATTTTTAATATAAATATTAAAGAGCAAATACAATGTATGTAGAGATACAATAAACGAATATTTTCATGTGTTTCTCTTAGTGAGTTATGTTAGTTTGTCTGTGTAAGTTATTTTTTTTTAAATCTTCAAATATTTTTATTATAAAAATGCGTCATTGCCATGTGCTTGCAATTTTGCCTCTTGTGTCATAGACAAGAAAGGTATTCGAAAACGAGTTGCAACAGAGTCTGGAAGAATTCCAACAGTAAACGAAATGTTGTTTAACAACATAAATGAAATAAATACTAACATTTAAAATCCTTGGTGACATAGTTTGCTATTTGCTATTACAATACAATATATGATCTTGCTGCAAAAGTATATTCGTTTACAGTAGTACACGCAGCTTATGTATGATTCTTATTCATCGCGCCACTTGTAATTCATTATGTGGTACACTGTTGAGGAAACTCAATCAAAGAAAACTATTAAAAAAACAAGATATTTAAAAAAAAAACATTCATGGCTTGTTGCCGTGGCTGCAATTGTACCTAACACTTTTAATTGATTATTTTCTAGATAAAGAGTTTGCTTTTAAAGGTTATTTGAATATAAATGTTGGCTAGATACTTACTTTAAGCATTTATACTCATCATTGCACACACTTGATTTATTATGTCGCTATTTCCAAGTAATAGAGAGATTAAAATAACCTGAATAGAACGCTACATAAGCTAATTATTTCCATGTTAACAGACAAGGAATGCACTTTGTGGTGAGATAACACAAGTGAACGAAGAAACAGATAATTCCGAAAAAGCAGGGATCAGTTATATGAACATAACTATGAATCTTAGCGTACATATAAACAGGGATAACACGTATAGTCAACCGTAATAATTAGCCCGTGCAATGAAACGACTTTATTGTACGCACTATGTTCAGTCAAATTATATTAGATTTTCAAAAAACTTTGCCGTTGTTATTTTTTTACTGACAATGTTACCTAAACCACTAACTGCATGTTTCGTCTTCATACTTTCAGGAAGTACGGATGTTCAAACGAATACAATATCGAGTTATGGATGAGATAGATCCATGTGAAAAGGTAAGATATACCATTTTAAACAAACCTATCAATTTAACACGTATACAGACAAGACATGAAGTATGTGATGCGCTGAACCAATATAATTTGGAATAAGATGAGACCTTAACACACATGTTTTATGAATCGTATCTCAATTATACAAGGGTAGTACTTTTAGTAAGACACAATAATCCTGGCAAAACCAAATGTCGGTTAATGTGTTATCATTGGCTTCAATCCACTTAGCTTTATATGAATTATCGTTTTATTTCACTAAGTTTCATTATAATTAGATCCTCAGTTAATTATTCTTAAAATAGTCTCAGAAAAGAGCGGTATTCGAGAACGCTTGACAGCTGAACTCTGAAGAATCAGTATGTAATATCGACGAGAAATGTGATGGCAAAATTATGTATATAATTACAAACGGTTCTTATGCCTATGCATAAATACTAGCGGTATTTGTTGTGTAAATTACGGGTTTTGACTAGTGTCATACCAAGATACAATATATTGCATTCCTATGTTAATTTTCATAATCAATGTACCGATAATGACTGACTTAGTGACAGAAATATTAACTTAGTAAAGCCAGTTAAAATCTAACGGCTGTTCGTTGCCCACCAATGTAGTAAATACTTAAATTAAAAAGCTAAAGTTTTGAGAGTATATGTGTATTAATAGTTTTTGCTTACCCGTATCGTTTGTCGTTATCAGTGTGCAGATAGTATTTGATATGTCTTTATTTCCAAATATTAGACACGCTAGTAGGGCCTTTGGAGATCGTTTAATATTTAACATCATAACAGCATCCGGTATTAAGTTTGCAAACAAGGAATTTTTGCAAACTTAATTTCTTTTGTTTCATTCAAAGTTTTTTTTTGTATTTTTGAAATGGGTTTAGTAATACTAATAAGATATATTTTTTTAATTCCTGATATTTGATTTAGAAATATTTTTTTGTTGTAATTAAAGTCAAATTTTTGGAGTCCCATTGGAAAATTGCCTTCCCATTAGAAAATGGCTTTTTAAGGTTTTTCCAATTGGAAAACTGTCTCCATTTTAAGTGTGGGAAAATTGGAACATAATGTTTAAAATAGAGGTGTGATAGACTAGGGCTCATATGGTACTCTTTGTAAGGCGAGAATGCTGTGTGTGTGGAGGGTTCAGGGGGTCGGGGGGGGGGGGGGGTGAGGGTGGTGACTTATTTAAATGGTTTAAATGATACAGCGAGTTATCATTATTATTCATTTTTAATTTCATTTTACTGTTAAGTGGATAAATGCATCAGAAATACTTAACACATGCTATTTACGCAAAAAAATGCTTTTTCCAAGACCAACAATAAAAAATTTGTAAAACTCTCAATTTGTGGGAATGCAGCTTAAATGATAATTGAAATATTCTTGTATTGAAGCTGTTATGTGCTAAAAATATAACCCAATGAAACAGAAGCATATCCTTATACGCCTTGCTTTATGTGAAGTATTCAACTTTTAACTGAATCAAATAGACATATAGGCAAATCATTGAAACGCCTCTACATTTAAGAGTATGTTTGAAACTTATAATGAAATTCATTTGCATTTATTTAATGTTAGCATGAACAACTAATGTGTTATTTATTCTTATCTCATTTACAAGAATGTAGGACAAAACATCCCATGTCATTTTTGACCAGAGGACAAAACCAGTCCAACCCATTTTGACAGAGGGTTGCCAAAACATCCCAGATCATTTTGACAAATGACTAGTAAAATATTGGCAGTTCAAAAATTGAAGACCCCCCCCCCCCCCCCCCCCCTCCCGCTATTCTACCACCAAGTGAAAGATTAAAACTAATTGGTCATTATCAAGATGTGTTTTATTACCCCATATAAACAACCTTATTTACTAAATTTATTAGGTTTAAAAATGGTACTAAGGATATCTTTATCACAGCATTAGGAATACATATATAAATGCACACATATCAATTTGGGATTCCTATTAGGTTTAAATTGAACCATCTTTGTAACAAATTATAGTTAGTAATATATATACTTAGGGCATTAAGGAGACCGTATATTTTTTACGGCATTAAGGAGACAATTTGTATATTTTTTGTTTTATACTTTATTTTGCTTTTTTGTTAATAATTTAGTATTGAAATGATCATTTATTATAAGTACAAAATTTAGGCTTCTTAAGTTAACTAACAAAAAATATACGTAAATTGCGGTCTCCTTAACAATTTGTAAGTATGTTGCAGGTTTTAAGGGGACAGGTATATATGTAGAAGGGTTTATGGAGACCAGTGTATATATAATATTATTTTTGAGGCATTAAGGGGACCATCCATATTTTATGGCATTAGGGGGACAAATTATATATATATCTTACTTTTGATAGTGAAGGCTCCCGTAACCTTAAGAGACAACTTGGTAATAGTGTTTTTTATAATTGTGTATAATAAATCCACAAACAATGACCAGTCGAAACGGGAGGACTGCACATTTTATAGGATATTCATCGGAAATCTTTTACAGACCATCTCATTCATTAAATGCAAGTCAGATTCAGTCACTTGGTCTCTGTACCGTTTGATAAACAAAATATATAATGACCAGGGGCGGATCCAGGAATTCTTGTTAGAAGGGGGCGTTACTTAGGGGCGTTTGCAGGAGGATTGAGGGTTACTCAATCAAGAAATTTTTAACAATTTGTAGTCGGAAATGATGCATTATGTGTATATTTTATTATTTTCTTCTCATATATTGACACAAAAAGTAAACTTGGACGATTTTAGAGGGAGCGCACGCCAACTGCACCCCCTTCTCAATCCGCTAGTGAAAGGTGACTTAATATTTGATATATTATGATTAAATAGAACTTTCAGTTGAATTATATAGAAACTGTAAATGCTAAATACAAGTTCTGTGCTTGTAAAAACAATACAAGCTTCGTCTGAATACGAATGTGTCTGTTAACGCTTGAATAGTTAGCTCATGATTAAAGAACATTGTTCATTGGGTTCATTGTGACCCATGGAAGTTTTTTTTTTTATTATATTCCAACTTCCCCTTAATTTTTACTTGCCTAAAACTTTAACTTAAGTCAATCAGGGGCCATAACTTGTATTAAGGATATGGAGTTATGTAACCTCATTGGCTGATGGTCCTGAACAACTGTGTGAAGTATTAAGTCAATTGAATGAAGGGTATAGAACGCCTTAACCAATAGGCTACGGAGACGGTTTTAATGCATGTACTCAATTGCAGATTCAGGGGGGGGATCGGTCCCAGCGCGCGTGCCGTCCCCCACCCCTTTGAATCGTCCGTTTATAATATGTTCTCAGTCAATATCGGGGAAAATACAATATTAAGATAAAAATGCACTATTTCGGACTATAAATTAGGGGAGTCTAACCCCCACCCCGGTCCAACATTTTAAGCCATTCAATTTCTGTTCTGAGGGAGGGACGGATGTGGAAAGATTAAGCCCATGAGTTTCACGTACCCCTTCTTAAGTCAATTCCTGGATCTGCCACTGATATCTGTAATCAGATTTGTTGTTTCATAATGTTATAGTTCCTTTAAACAGTTTAAACCTTTTATGACATCAACATAAACACACGCATGTTCAGTAAAAAAATACACTGTATACAACGTTCTCGTACTCCAGAGCGATGATGCTATGCATTATATTTATCACCATCTGACTGACTGAGTAACTCCAAAAACTTTTCCGTTTAAAGAGACTCTCTTATGTTTTGGCACCAAACATATTTTTTCTCGTAATGCATCTGAAACACTTACATGTATATTTATTTTACTCCTTGGTACTGAAATTGCAGAAATAATAGTAACCAGGTTGATTTTCTTTTATACTTCAATTGCATTTTTAAAAAAACGATTGAAGTATTAAAAATTAATCTTGTTCAAGTTGGGAGCAAGCACATAGGGGTGCAGATAACACATAGAATAAAAAACGGATCGCTTATCCACTCGCCCACAGGGACTTGAATATTTTAACCTTAATGGAAGTTATTGGTTTATCACGTGATTATGTCAATCAACTGATTGTGCAACAGCCTTTTGTTGAATCGGGTTAGTAACGCATTTCCAAATATTGGACTTCAAAGACTATATGTTAGCATATTTATTGAAGGGTTTCAGCCATCAATAGCTTAGCTTTAACACTTCGTTTGATACGCCATGCTTTATTTCGTAATAACAATCTATAAAATCCAAGTAAAAGATGCATTTTTAAAACCCTTAACGCTTCGCTTATATTAACTCAAAAACTCATGTTCGAAAGATTTAAAAAAGTATGTCATAATCATATCCTCTTTTGCGGCTGAGGAAGCCGGTCCAAACCATTCACATACTTTCCGAGTTTCTTAATACGAGGGTATAGCCAGAAGCTCGTGGAATTGCTTAATACAATCAACACATTTTAATATTTTTCAACGAACGTCAGCTCGCTATAAAATCTATTTCAGCTGTAAATGACATATAAAACTTCAAACTGATACATAAAATATAAAGGAAACTACAGCTTTTTCATTAACATGAGATCAGTAGCCCGCGGAGTCCAAACGTCAGAATCTGACGTCAACGTCATAACTTATCAAAGTAAGAGCCGTTCGCCGCAATATCGATGTCTCGCTACCCACTGCCGGTAAATGTCACTGAACCACTCTGACTTGTAAGAATACAGGCGTGTCTGAGCTTCACTCTGTAGTGCCTGAAAGTCATTGAAGCGTTTACCTTTAGTTCACATTTAAGTTTCGGAAATAGGGCAAAACCGCATGGTGGTAGGTCTGGCGAATAAGGGGGGTGGGGAAGGATCTCCGCTTCAAGCTGGATTGTCGCGGTAGTCTGTGCCTCCTCCGATCTATGCGCTGATGCATTTTCCTGGTGAAGAATCCACCCATCATGCAACGCCTGTGGTCTCTTAAATGCCATCGCCCTCTACAAGTTACGCCTCAAAACCTTAAATGGAGAACATAACTGAGGCTTATAACATTTGTCGCGTATTGCGTACTTCATCAAATATTATAATTAAAACTAACACTTATTCAATCCCATATTTTTAATCATTAACTTTTTAAAACATTGTTTTATGCAGATTTTATCAAGTCCTTAATATTGATAAAAATGAATTTTGTTATATATCACTTTACCTTCGAGTAGGAAGCACCCGTCACAGATTGGCTCTGCGGAACTGCATGGAGTAGGATAACACCGTGTACATCAAAGAAGACAATGCATATATACTTTCCTATCGAGCAGGATGGTCGTGCCTTCTTCGGAGGCGGGGAACCGGTAGTCTTCCATTGACTGCTTTGCTGTTTTGTCTCAGGGTCGTAATAAAACAGTCAGGTTTCATCGCAAGTGACTATCTTCTCAAGAAAACGGTTTCCTTCCTTTTAGTACCGAGCTAAGAATCGGCGTGATTCCCGTACTCTTTTGCTCATCTCATCTTCTGTCAGCAGCCGTGGAACCCAACGCGCACTCACTCGACTCATTTTCAAACTGTCTTTCATTATCCTCCGTACCGACCCATAACTCATGTCCAACAACTTGCATATTTCATAAAGAGTGACTCGACGATCAGCGTCAACGATGTTTTTCACGGCCTCGACGTCACACTCTGTAGTTTGTGAAACCGGTCGCCCAGACCTCACGTCGTCACAAATGCTTTGCCGCCCCTCACTGAACCGCTTGTGTCACTTGTAAACCATTATTCGCTTCACTCGAGTTTCACTCGATGCTTCATTCATCAGTTTATGTGTTTGCGATGGAGTTTTACCTAGGTTCAAACAGAACTGTATCACTGCCCGTTTTATCAATCTGTCTTCTTGCGTCATTTTAAACAAAATTTAACTATACCGTTCAAGCTAAAATGTTTCCTTTGAAATAAACAAATAAACGCACTGACTTAAAACTTCACTTCATCACACGTTATTAACGTCACGTCAAATGTGCAAACCTTCGCGCCGTTTTATTGGTTTCAATGTGAGTGGTCAACAAAACAAGATATTGTCATGGGTTATTTTAGCAACTGCGGAGGAATGCGCGACCACCTATTTCCATAGTGATCACTACGTTGTCGTTATAACATGCTTTACGATGAAACTCGCATTTTTAATTTCAAATTACCTGATTATTATTGTATGAAAGTTTAAAAGATAAGCTGCATATTGTTTTCATTTTATCAAGCTTTTCCACAAACTTCTGGCTATGCCCTCGTATATAAATCTCTTATAAATTTGCCAAATAAAATTCAACATGGGTAAACAATTATAAAAAAAACAACGTATTTTATGTATTGCAACATATTTATAAAAAATAGTCACTTGAATCAAATGAACATTTTCAATGTACTTTCTTTCTCGCGGAAAGTGGACATTTCATCTTACTCCAACAAGTGTGGGGTATGGTTGATTCTCTTCGTGATTGAAATAAAAATTTTTAAACACTTGGTGCATTTCAAATGTAGTCCATATAAACATCCCCTTCAGATTCTTTGAAGATTGCATTTCCATGGGAGATCACTGCGTAGGTAAACATACAAGTGTTGTTTAGCCACACTGTGGTTTCAATTATGTCAGGGGCGTAGCTACCCCTCTATTCATGTGGATTCATAAATGTGCTGGGGGGTTCGGGGCAAACTTGAAAATTTTGAAAACCATGGTGCAATCTAGTGCATTCTGGTCCTTCCGATGTGCATTATTTAGTACTGGAAAATAACCAGTTTAAGATTCATGTAGTCAAGTTCGCATACTGCAACTTTGGTTGATTTTTTTGTCAGAATCATGTGGATTCAGCCGCGTAGTCACGTATAGGCGGCTAAAGGCCTGCATGTTGTGCATATGAATGTATAATTTGGTTTAAATGATGCATCCTTAATATAACACTTCCTTGCTGCTACACCAATAGAAACTTCATGGGATGTTAATAGTAAAAGAACTAGCATTGACGTTCCCATTTTTGTCTGGGTCATTTAAATAATAGAAAACACTTTACAAGATAAACAAATTTGTTTTTACTTCTTTAATGAATTATATAAAACATTGTACAAAGATATCATGACACTTTTAAACAATAAGTATGGTTGTCAATTAAACAGTATGCTAGCTTTAAAGATTTAGGCAAACCATTTGAATTTTACAGCGGTCTTAAAAGGTGTATTTAAAGCTGCAATCTCACCGATTGATCGTTTTGACTACCGGTACCCTTTTATTGTTTGTCTATAAATGGACAATTTTTTTGCATAAATGTCTAGACCCAATTTTAAGTGATATAAGACTGCTGAAAAAAGATCAGATTGCAGTTTATCATATTAATGTTAAAAAATGATGTTTTATGGATAAAAGCATTACGAACAATTTAATGTAAATGAAATTTTCGGCAGTTTTACCAAACATTTCTGATTGGTTCTATTGTGAATTATCTAATATGACTGAATTAAAGGAATGATAACCAAATCAGCATATTTTGAGACAATTTTGTGTCTTAACTGACAATCTGTAAGAGTGCAGCTTTAAGTGTTGATCTAAAGCTTCATATACACATTGTTATATTGTCAATAACTGTTTAAAAGGTCTCATGTACTAAATAAGCTAATAATTTTCATACAATATCTAAAATTGATCAAAATAAATAAAGTACCATTATACCTATTTCTTAATAGTGACGTTTCTCATCTGACAATACCATTCAAAGCCATCATTTCAACTATGAATTTATTTTTAACTTTCAACTTTTCTATAGCATATGCAACAAAATATACCAAAAATACAAGCCATGAACAATATGATTGTTCAACTTGCACTATCTTTGACCTTTTGAAATGACGATTTTCCAGTTTTGTCTATTTGTAAGTTATGCCCTGAGGAATAAAGTATGACTGTATGAATCATAAAAAAGCAATAAAAACACTAAAATATGCCCCAACCCCTATAATTTCTAATACAGTAGTAAAATCAAGAAATTAAACATTTAAACATTTAGAGCTGCACTCCCTTGGTTATACCGTTTTCACAACTTTATTTGTTTTGGAATGAGCAATTTTTTGCGTAATTATCTGCAAACCAATGATAAAAGATTGCTGACAAAAGATCTGATCACAGATTTCATATTTCCGTTCGAAAATTAATGTTACGAACGGTTTAAGAAAAGTGCATAAAACATCAATGTTTTAACTTAAATAGAAGAATCTGCCATTTAATTTTTCGCAAAAATGACAAAACAAGGTCTTTCATTTATGCCACCAAGAACTAGTATTCCAAGTTTCATAACTCGTATGTTAACTCAAAGCAATTGAGCAGAAACTGTTTGGTAATTAATTTCAAGTCACTGCTTCCACTTATACTATCAGGAATATTGAACGTGAACCGACTGACCCAAATGCTATTCTAAATATTTTTTATGTGCAGAAACCTTTATCCTATTGACACAAAAGTAATCCAATTGTATGTCTTCACAAAACATTCTACAACAATATTTTTCAATTTAACTTAAAGATTGATTATTGTTTTTTTGTCAGACAAACACAGAGATGGCCCTATATCGCTCACCTGATTTGAGAAAGGATTCTAACTTAGTTATTGTTTGGACACTAACTGGACACTTTTGGTCTGACTTTATAATGCAGCTGGTGAAAATATTAAAAGTCCCTAAAAATGGGCTTACAGAAACATGAAAAAATGTATTTGTTTAAAAATTACAAAGGGCCATAACTCTTACAATATTCAAGTTTGTATTGAGCAGAATAAAAGGCTTTGCCTAAAATACAAACTTAAAACTATATTTACAAGTAAAACAAAAAAATATACAAATATGTTTTTTGTATCTGGTTTTTGAGAGAGAATGATCAAAAGAAAACATCACACATTCACAATCATATTAAAAAATATATTTTTTTTTTAAATTATATTCTATTTCAAAAACACTGCAAAAGACAAGACACTTACGTTTCAATTTCTTGATTTAATACATTGATGATTATCAATTCTTATGAAGCGAGATGGGTCTTACACTCTAACCAGTGCAACTTGCATGTTCTTAGTTGCTCAGTTATTACCTTTCTTAAAATTCTCCTCTTGATCTGAGCCACGCCAAAATGATGGGAGATGCTTTTGTTGTCTTTTCCATCGGAATGTATAGTACCTCTGTGTTTCTGTTTGTCTCCTGAAATAGTAAAAGTTTATTAATAATAATCACAATAATAATAATCAGTGACGTTTACTGAAATTATTTTCACCGATTGTGCCTTGCACATTGGGGAACAAAGTTGACTTCTGAGGAGAAGATTTTTCCATATAGACATTATTATAACAAAAAGTAGCTCCGCACCCTGGAGCAATGTTTTTTTATGAATCAATATCCAGTGAAGAACATTCATACAGGGTATTGAAACATTTTTTTGCTTCAAATGAAGACTTTAAAAAAAGATAACTTAACTAGCTCTTCATCATATTAAATAAAAATTAGCAGTCTATGCCGCACACGGAGCCCCGCATTTTATCTTTTACCATAGTTTGATTGAGAGTTAAGTTTCACATCGACAAGTCTTTACAGGTCTATTAAAGCTGCACTCTCACAGATTGAACGTTTTGAAAAAGTTATAATTTTTATCTTGGAATGAACCAATGTATGCGAAAATGCATGGAAACCTGTGATATAAGACGGCTGACAAAAATGTCTTTGAATTCCCGTCAAACATGTCCGAACCAAATTCAAACTTTGGATAATCACTGTCATTCACGATGAAATTCAGCACTTCTTGCCCAGTATATATACGTTTACTTTAAGCGGAAGGCAAATTAAAACAAACACATTTGTCTGAAAATTAATCAAATTGTAAATGGTAGTAGAATTGTCATTTGTTTACGTAATTTTCAAGAATCAGGAAATGAAATAAATGTTTTCATGTTGCCAATTAAGTCTCGATCATCTAGACGCTTGTATCCGGATCTATATCATTCATTGACTCTAATTAGAGCGGCTGCATGATCGAGACTAGCCGGTTCTTTGATAATTGTTACGATCGAACAGTGGTTGAAAATGTAGTGAGACCAGTTTTTTACCTGTTATTGAACAAACTGTTATGTTGGCAGGACTGTCCTCCTCAGCAATGCAAAGAACAGCAATGACTGGCTGGCACTCTGTAAAATGGCGATTAAAACATTATGTCCAATTAAAACTGTCCCATTCTTAACAATCCATCAGCAATATATATAAATGAGCTGCGCCATGTGGAAATGTGTCTTGGGAAGTTGACATCATTCCATGTAATGATGTCATAAAGATGAGCAGAAGACATTACTTACTATGCAGTAAAAGTTCTTACTTTAACAGTAAAAATATCTTTTTTTGAGAAAATTAATCAAAGTGAGCTCTTTTATGTCATGTTTCTACAGTACCGTAAGTCTTGTACACATCTATGTTACATATATAAATAATAAACAGGAATAAAATGAGGAGTTGTGTACACACTAATTCCTCCTTATGTACTGTGTTACTCAAGAAAAACAATCCATAATTCTAGTAAATCTCTAGAATTCCCTTACTTTTCTCGCTATACAAAAATGAATGAGGAGTTGCAAACAAGCAGGGCCATAAAACTTTTGCTATTTAAACTGTACCACAACAGCAATTTAAAGACAGTGATACTCATTGATTGAATAGGCACTTAGACAGCTACATTTTCTGAGAAATGGAGATCAGACTAAATTCTCCAGGGATAATTTATAGCTTTATTTGAAATAAAGAACATGTTACAGTGTTGGTTACTTATCCCTGATTTAACACAATCATTACCTTCAAAATGGTGATAAAATAAAAACAAATATACCTTATTGAACACTGTTTACTATCACATCTGTACCCCCCCCCTCCCCGCTTCTTACATACTTAAGCGACTCTTACCAAAGTAAAGAATGAAAGGTCCACAAGGCCAATTATAAACCATGAACCATGAGAATCCTGTTTACTAATTTCATTTTAAATCACCCAAAAGGCTTTCTACATATAATGGTTCCTTAATTTAAATCTAGCCTCCAAAGTTGTGATTTCATTGAAAGACTTGAGATACCTTATTTAAAAAAATGACGAAAGGAAAGCTTAAACGCAGAAGTCTGGACGGGTATACGAGCCTGGAAATAAATACACAAAAGCTCACCATGCTGCTAAGGATTCTTATATAATTCCCGGCCCAAGTTCAACTGGAGATGTTGATTCCACACGGCTGGATAACCGACCCAGTGCACCCAAGCTTCACCATGAGCAGTATCTGCAAGAGGAGGGTGTATATCTGGGAAAACATTAATAATCAATTTGCGAAAGTTCTTATCCGCCATAAGTAGTGAACATGTATGTGGCTTATAGATCATCTGAAATGACGTTTAATAAAGGAGACAAGGTTCGGTCTGGGATCTAAACCTAGATTTTGATGCTGAAATTGTAAGTTTTGTTCAAATGAAGTATAAACTTAAAGTGAGTGCAGAGATATCTTGAAGCCCAGATTTATCACTTACCTGAAGTTTGTAGGGCTACAATTGAGAACTTTGCTGTAAACTGTAGGAACTGTCCCCATGAGCCTTTTGTCTGTTAGGGGAATGGTGGCTTAGGTGATTGGTGGTACCACTCTGCATTTCTTATCCACACGCAACACAGTGTATCTGAAAATGACAGAGAATGGCCATGCACTTATGAAAGCTATGTTAGAAATACGCCGTTATGAGTGTATCAGATGACATTTCCACACAGAAATTGTGAGGCCACCAATACAGCAGTACTGACATCAATGACGAAAACATATATATCTGTCATGGAGCTATGCTGGTTCTGTGGCGTCAAAACCACTGCAACTTGGCAATTCACTAGAAACATCTTTTCAGAAAAAAGAAACAACTAATACAGGGTAGCCTTTGTCACCCAGTGAACACCCGCTCTATCTTGTTACTTTGAGCATAAATTTACTTAGAAGTACAATGTAGCGTCATTAAGATCTCAAATTAACAAAAAAGTGTATCCCAAAGCTTTAAATACTGAACGAAGTGTAACATTGAGGCAGGCTGCGAGCAAATACTTTCAAGGGCAGAAATCTCCCAGAAGTTTGAAAAAAATTATGCAAAGCTCTAGCTAGATGATTTTGGCCCAATTTCAGTAACACGACGGCGTAAATTTTATCAAACATCAATATAGTTACACAGAAAAATAAGAAATAGCTTTAAACTCTCTCACATTCATGGCAGAGTGTCTGATAACGGTTAAACATTCAGGGGGGGGGGGGGTCCCAAGGATATCTTGACGCAACTTACCATAGCCGCCTTGCGTTTTTGTTCACAAAGCCGGCACACACAGTCCATTCTCAGTTTGCATATTGTGTACTGAAAAGTTCCAGCTTTCCATGAAACTCGCAATAAACCTATCCATGAATTAAAACAAATTAACAAATAACTACCAGGTAATTATGGAAATATAAATGTCATTTTTTACTTAAATTATTGATAAATACAACTTATATTGCAGTCAAACTGGATAAAATATCAGGAAAATGTGTCCTGTTCCAAAATGTGTGTTTTGAAGTTGCAGAAAATAGTCCAAAGACCAAGAATTTAAGTGTTCAGATAGGGGCAGGCAAATCTTAAAAAAAATGTCAAAATTTTAAAACTTAAATAAAACTAAAATTATACAAACCTTATATAATTCATGTGCAAACTTGAAAATACATACAAGAATACAATGTACACATAATCAAATGCTACTTGAGAGAATCATTTTTTTCAAGAACTACTTGAAGGGGTACTGCAACCCGCAAGCCTTTCGTTGTGGGCCACCACCTTTAAACCTCTTTCCCGCACATTAATTAAACACGTCTTATGTTTTGTCAGTGCCGGTTTTGATGACCAGTATAAATCCAAAAGCAGTTTTTCTGCCAAAATTTACCCAAATGATTTGGATGAATGCTTAACAAGAAAGTGCAGTGTACACAATCAAATAAAGTATTTAGTGTTCCAGAAATAATGAGCAATCTGAAATCTGACCCCTTACATTCCTTAAATATTCACAAAGTGTTAAATTATTTTGTTTTTTATCTTTTTATGATTCAAATGGTAAAAAATGGTGCAAATGTGAGAAGCCCTGAAGTAGAAAACTGATATTTTAATAGAAATAGTGATGAAATCACTGACATTATGTTTACTTAGCAACTAAAGCAACAGACCAACCAGACCTACCAGTATGCTTATCTATATTTAACTGCTAAATTTTAAAAACCCAAAACATACAGATAAGATCTGTTGCGCAGTTGTTTACATTGTGTGATTTAAATGTATATATTTTTGTTGGTGATTACGGTAGTTTAAATCCAACTGAAGCGATCTCTTATCAATATAAACCTTTGTTCATCCAACAAATTAAATATTTGAATGTTAGAAGATTTGTTTTCAGAAGATCAGCAATAATGTATTTTCTTTAATTGTCTCAATGCAAAATGTAATGTTCAAGTTTATAGGCACTGTTTTATCTGAGAATTTCCCTGGGTGTGAACCGCTTACTGTGTCCAAGTTATCCAAGCTGGATCTCAGACATTACTACAATATGGGCAATTTGCTCTGCCATTTTTACAGATAATTGTGTATTCCAAAGGTATTCTTTTGGTACATTGAATTCACAACAATATTTGAACTCCTGACGTCCAGCACCGCTGTCAGATTATCTAATCCAACCACTATGCCAGTGTATGCTCTTTACTGAACGAAAGATAAATGAATACTCACAATTTTGAACAGTAATTTTTTGGTCACAGATAGCAACCTGTTAACCCCACTTAAACCTGTCTTCCCTATTTGGCAAACAGAGATTTTTTAGAAAATTTGTTACCTGATGATCCTGTAAATTTTTTGTAGATGGACTAAATACTGTTCGAATTTAGCAAATCAAAACTAACATTTTGGGTTTATTCAGTGTAGACCCTAAAATATCAATTTTGATTTATAAGTATGTAGGTTTGTTCAAAAGCTCAGTACAGTTTACTTTACTTGTTAAGTTATCCAATTTATGTAAATAAATATTACTTAACTTGACTATAAGATACTGTAGGGGGGCGTGTCGTAAAGTGAAGAAAAAATCCAAATAATGCAACAGTCAATTGCAGCATAGGCCCCCAAGGTCCTGCTAAAAGTGGGGACTTTGACTTTCGGTCCAGGCAATCCCAGGTAAAATTCCCGCTCTGCACAGACAAACAGCTGGTAAAAGCCCTGTCAAAAGAATTATGGTCATTTCGTAACCGCTCACTGTTGGTCATTTCGTAACCATTATGTTAGTCAATTCGTAACCGTTAAGAAATCGAATGGTCATATCTTAACCGTTGACTCCTATAAGTATGAGGAATTAATTTAATACCATTTGAATTTACAAAATAAGTTTACTGTAAGTATAAAACATAAAAATAACAACATAAACAAAGTTAAATCGAGTAGTTGTATTCCTTCTTTATTCCTAATAGTGTAGTGCGATTTGCCAATAAACTCTGAAACTATGACAAATAGAAACATTCACACTAGCTATTTTTTATGTTGCGAAGGAAATATTATAAGTAGCCTGAATATTAAATGTAATATTTTTTTAATTCATAGATGTTCTATCATTGAGAGGAATATTTTTTAAATATATAGACCATATAACTTTAGAATTTCATTTTTTTTAAATTGCATAGAAGTATTGTAAAATGTAGTGAGTTTGCCGAATGAGAGTATGTGCTTTTTATATGCTTATTGAATTAAAAAGGTGCCGATATGTTTAATTTTGTATCTTGTTATTGGAAATTAATACCATAACTAATAATTTTAGGCTGTTTTTTGTCGGTTTCGGATATAAAGTATGCAGAATATGGATCAATTGAGAAAAGAACAGAACAAAATATTGTTTATTTTAAACAATTACAACAAATATAGTCAATGAATAGGTCAAGAATGATCATTTATGTAAACGTAATTTTACTCATAAATACATCGCAATCAGTCTTAAATTATTGTTTATAAGTGAGCAAAATGTAAGAAAATAATTAACATATTTTGGTAGTATAACAAATCATTTCTAATTTAGCATGATATATATATATCTAATAACTATTGAGTAACATAAATTATTGTCTTGTTACTAGTGAGAATTTGAGTAATGTCACCCAATTGGTGTCTTGGTTGCTGTGCCATATACATCCAGGTTCGAACAATACACTTAACGAGGTGCTAAGTGTACTATTTATCACGTTGTTAAATGGTGGTTACCATATGAGCAATTGATTTCTGGACGGTTACGAATTGACTAACAGAATGGTTACGAAATAACCAAGATTCAGCAGTTACGAAATGGTAAGGTTACGAAATGACCAGATCCCCGTCAAATGCCCCTGGGGACATCCTAGGTTAGGCCCATTCCCCGTTTTCAGCGCAAAAACAATAACACCGCATTCACTCAGCACTGCCGGTTCACCTGGAAGGTAAAAACATGGCCCATTTCCCCTGCTATCCCCGGTATAAACAATACCTGGGGGCCATGGTTACAATTGACTGGTGCATACCTGTGGCAGAATAAGGGAAATATTTTATTGTTGCATTTATTATCAAATATGAGAATTTAAGACACATGCAAAAAGCCACAATACGAATTGGTGATAGTGTTTGTTCTGTTCTGCTATTTAAAGATGATGAGAATGACTAATGCCATGACATTGACAAACACAATGTAAGGCATTTGTATCCTTTCGTCTTTTATTTATTAAAATCTGAGATGTTAAGGGAGCAAATCCCTTTTTAGATTGGAACATACCAAATAATAATAAGCGACGATGTAGTGGTAAACCAAGTTTGCTAGAAATCAATCGAGTTTCTCCAAAATACAAGCAAAAATTACACCGGATGTTGATACTAGTGATTTAGTTTCGGATGGACAAAATCCGGATAAATCATTTGCTTTTCATCCAAAGGGTGGACGATTTATACTACTGCACAAAAGTCATAAAAATAAACGAAAAAACCCCATTGAATATGTATTTTAAACACTTGCCAAGTTACCATTCTCTTTCCGTAAGAGATGAACGCCATACTGCATAATTGCACGGAGATGGTACCACGGAGATACCCGAAAATTTCCGATATATTCCGGAAAGTTAAATTTCTGTATACTTGAAAATTTGGATGCTGATGGTACACGAAATATCGAATTTCCTTATTTCTGTTTTTTATGGAATGAAACTTCGGGATAATATACAATAGGCTTTAAATAAAGTAAAACAAATAAAAAATGCTTAGTTTATAGCTATTTTTGACCAAAATTATGATTTTTTCCCTGGTCGCCTTAATAGCTATTTTTATGGATACACAAATATACGCACACAAAAGTTTAAGAATATTTTTTTTAATATTAAAATAGAATAAGATTTAAAACAATGAAATGATCTCGTAAATAAACATTCAAGCTTATCAATTTGCTGTCATTGGACATTTTTATTGACATTTGATACATCAAATCTGGACTGAAAATATTAAGGAGACCAATTTTTGTCGCCTTAATCCAGCGGTCCCCATAATGCCTAGATTAATATATATATGGTCACCTTAATATCTGTAGTAGATATGCAATATCATGAGCATGTTAAAGATGGCTGAGTATAATCTGGACAATTTCCATATTCAATGTATTCATTCTTTTTTTCTCAAAATTATACCATAAAAGTTGTCAAAAAGTAGCAGGCAATTAAGAATGTTCTCTACAATTAGTAGAATAGCCCATCAGTGTGAGTGGTCTAGTGGTACAGGTGTCCGCCTCTCATCCAAGAGGTTGTGGGTTCGATCCCCACTAGGGGTACTTTCTCATGGCCTCTCAAAAAGGACACAGTACTGGTTTCTGCCCAGGAAACGGACTCGAGAGTGATCTTATAAGCTATCAGCTTTCGTCTCAATCGAGCTAAAATAAATTAGTATAAACCAATAGCCCATCAGTTGAGTATTGTCTATTTCAAATAACTGATTTTTCAAGTGTTTTACATGGCAAATCCTTCATGTACATTTTTTTTTATTGGGATTCCCTATTAAGAAATATTGTGTCTATAACCCTTGCCCTAAAAGATCGTGAAAAAAAAGATACGAATGATTATAACGGTTATTTCATTTTAGTTCTTACTCGAAACATCAATGTCCAACAATATGAGTTTAGGGTTGGTTATTTTATGCATAACTGTTAGAATATGACGGGCTCACCTGCATAATCCCATATTATTTTTTTTATCCGTGTCAAAAGAAGCCAGAACTTCACCAAATTCTATAAACTTGTTAAAACTTTCATTTTAACTGATGATCAGTTTTTTTTTCACCAGTCAAATGTAACCACGCCACCCCCAGCTGCAGGGAATAGGGGAGACTTTGACTATCGGTCCAGCCAAGCCAAGGTTAACCTTTCGAGTGCATTGTTGGTTAGCTGTGTTACTCATTTTCAACTATACTAAATAAGTAAACTCTTACAAAAGTTTAGTGGGGAACGCACCATTTCCCCGCTTGTCACGCAGGCTAGTGTGGATAAGAAGGGGCCTGTTTCAAATGAATAATCTTTACTTTAGGAGTTGTTCTACCTTTTGACTGTTTTTTCAACAAGCAACACAATAAATAAATGAAAACATATACGACTTACCACTGGGTGTTTGAGATATCAATTTGGCAACACTTTAGTACCATTCGTAGTCCTTCAAAGCTCCATAAACAAAATCATATGTCTAACAGATCCCGACATTTTACAACAGATGGCATTCTCGTTTTTTTATGACTACGCTGTACTGTTGCTCCTATTTTGAAATTAAAGTAAACTTGGACGACATTGGCGGGGGGGGGGGGTCCCCGCTCATACGTGTTGCGTTTTGGGTGCATGTACTACCTCAAAAAGGCTCAACCAGGTATGAGTGTATTGAATAAATTATAGTGACCGCTCATGGTTTGTTAAATGTAGTTCTATTGCAGATGTTTTTTGTTTTTTTTAAATACGAAAGGTAGTGTGTTAAAACTAAGATACTGACAAGTGGAATATTTCAAAAAATGTTGATATGCTAAAATATTGCCTTTGAAATCAACGATTTCTAAAACCGTTGCTAACGCAGTTCAGCAAAAAGGTGAATCGTGATTTGTTAATTGACATTATAAGGTGTTGCCTTCAATGTATAAATGACAAAATATCCAATAAATTATATACGATGTTTATGCGAAAAGCTACAGAAACAAGCTCAGTAGCAAAACTTTCAAAATAAACCCAGTTTAATGGCACTGGGTAAACGCCAAAGACATAGAACATAAAATCACAAACAAGAGTCCCGTGTGCTGAGTAGTCAAGCCATTGTTTGTCCTTGAAGTAACAAGTGTAGGTTCGCCCCCGATTAAAACCTGACTTTATTTTCATACTTTCATTGTATTTAGTTCTTCAATTTCAGTATTAAAGAGTCAACTAATTATTTCAGACACATTACCTGGAAATTAATTATTTGGTGCCAAGAAGTTGCGAGTTCGTTTAAGAATGACAAAGTGTTTTCACAATCGTCAGCCAGCTTACAAGTACTTGTCATCTTGTTTTGAAGGGGTTGAAATGACTTTTGGGGTTGAAAGGTCCTGCGCCCCTGCAAAACTGTGTTTATGAAATAAACTATTATCTTAGGTATAACATTTTATATGGCTCACAATCAATTAATAACATCTTCATTAGAAATAAAGACAATGGTTCATTTTTTATGTAAAGGTATTGACTACCGAAATAACGTTTTCAAGCTGTTATAACTTTTATCCCAAAATTAATAATGTTTTAGTTGTTTGTAACAACATCTTAATCGATTAAAAAATGGCGTCTGAGGAGAAGAAACTAGTGTAAAAAGATTTAAAAATATGGAGATGGGTCACTGGTCGAGTTAGAATACTTCAGGTAATTTTTTATATGATTCAATGCATTTTAATTCATTAAATGATGCTTTAATCTTTTCGGCACACAAGTGTTAGCCTGGAATTGAATGGATACAATGTCAGGACACAGGTACAAAACGATAGAAAACTTAATATATGTTCCTAAATAAATAAACAGATATTTTTTAAAGAAATTTAGGAAAATGGAAATATTTTCCCATTAAAATTGATTGCCAAAAGCTCCAATTGGATTAAGCCAAACTTTATCCAGATGCTGTTTTAACTGGTCTTGGGACATTTCTTGACAAATACTAAACCAAAGACTGTTGGGCCACCTGATTGGACACTTTTTAGCTCACCAGAGCACGAAGTGCTCAAAGTGGGCTATTGTGATCGGTCATTGTACGGCGTCCGTCCGTCAGTCCGTCCGTCAACAATTGCTTAAAAACTTCTCCTCTGAAACTACCTGGCCAAATTCGATGAAACTTCACAGGTAGCTTCCTTGGGTGACCATCTACAAAAACAACAAGGGGTCACGACAACAAATAAATGGCCGGCTTTCTGTTTTGCTTTAATAAACATCTCCTCTGAAAGTACTAATCCAAATTCAATGATACTTTACAGGAAGCTTCCTTAGGTAACCCTCTACAAAACAAAAACAAGGGGTCACGATTGATCAACAACAACAACAGCAACAACAACGAAATGACTGACTTCCTGTTTTTCTTTAAAACAAACCATCTTCTAAGAAACTACCACTCCAAATTTAATAAAACTTAACAAGAAGCTTTCTTGAGTGATCCTCTAGAACAACACAACAAGGTGTCACGATTGAACAACAATAACAACAACAGCAACAAAATGGCCAGCCTCCTATTTTGCTTTAAAAAAAAACACTTCCTCTAAAACTACCAGTCCAAATTAAATTTAACTTTACAGAAAGCTTCCTTAGGCGACCCTCTACAAAAATACAACAAGGGGTCATAATAGATTAACAACAACAAATTGGCAAAAATGTTAAAATCTGATAGTTAAGTTTACTCTTGAAGCAAGGGCAGCAAGTCTTGCTATATGGTTTCCCTCTTTTTTTTGATATTCCACTACTTTTTATTTTTAGTAACAAGGAAATAAATTTTAAATTCTACAAAGTCTTCAACATAGTCACTTCTAAGGTAATTATAGTTCTTTATTTAGGTTCATAGTTTCAAATAATGATTATTCACTTTCTTGTTCAGAAGAAATTTCATTTTTACTAATTGCTAAGTTTAATTATCAGACTTTTCTATTGAACTTCATGTACATTATTGTTAACTTCATGTACATTATTCTAAGCTACAATCTTATCTTTTGTGTGGATAGTGAATAAGCCTAAATGTATATAAAGACAAATTTGATTTTGAACATGTGAAGGAAGGTGATGTTGACCTAGATGGAAGAATATTAGTGGAAGGAGCTGAATGTGTTCTGATATTTGATTTTTAGAGCTTAAAGCAGTTTATTGATTTGATTGGATGGTGCACTGTTTGTTGCTTGTGTATCTATACTTAAAGTTGTTTCAGTGTGCTAGCAATTACACATAGTTTTGTTAGTGTGCAGGTAATTGAATGAAGTCCTGTCAGTGTGAAGGCAATTGAACAAAGTCCTGTAAGTGTTCAGGCAACTGAAAAAAGTCCAGTCAGTGTGCAGGTATCTGTACCAAGTGCTATAAATCAGTGTGCAGTCAATTATCAAACACAGTCAGGTTGCAGGCAACTGAATAAAGTCCTGTCATTGTGCATGTATGAGAATCAAATAATGTCAGTATGCAGACAACTGAATAAATTTCTGTCTGTGTGCAGTCAATCACAAAGTCCTGTCAGTGTGCAGGCAACTGTGACAAGTCCTGTCAGTTCGCAGGCAGCTGTAGCAAGTCCTGTCAGTGATTATCCAGGCAACATGTCTGACCAGTATGTTTTTCAATATTCTTCTAGAACAAATACCAAGCTATTTTAATTACAAAGATTAAATTAGTTTACTTAGGTGAGCGATTTAGGGCCATTATGGCCCTCTTGCTATATGAACTGTAACTCGGAATATTGAATAACAAGCGGTCAAATTTGTTCTCGTGTTAGTTTCATCGTGAAACTGGCCCAAGAAATCTAGCTTTAATTGTATACAATACAACAAGTATCATTATCCATACCAAAATCTCACGTCTTATAATCCTTATACGATTCCAAATTTAGAAAGAACTGTGTTATAAGCTAAAACAAGTGAAAAACGACCTGTATAATTCAGAAAAGGTGTAACATGGTACCATCAATGTTTTGCAGAATTACAGGGAAAGCAAGAATAGTGAACGATTTTAATAATGTCTTACTAGAAAAGATATATGGCCGTCATTATACTTAGTCAGTTTATATAAAATGCGATGAACGTTTGGAATTCACGCATGTGCCTACTTATAACTGATCATGAAATGTTTTGCAGATATCCTTCTTTGGAAAACCATTCACACGGAGATATAAAAGGGTAAGTTTCCTGTAAAAGCTATTTTACAATAAGATGCATAAAGATATGACATTATAGAAGCATGAGTAAAGCGACTTAAATTCATGTTCAAATTTCTGTTTTAAGTAACAAAGAATACTCTAGAAATTTTAACTGATACAAATCAGATGTGTAAAGCATTTTAACACGTGTTAAGACAAAAAAAATGTATGTGATGAGCTGAAACAAGAAAAACATGACCAAGATGAACTTGAGAAGAAGAGACCTTCACAAACATGCTTTATGAATATTATCTTTTAAAGGCGGGGTACTGACAGTAAATCACTAATTAAATCCTTTGAAAAATAAAATGCATGAATATCATTGAATTCCATTCCAAAAATTGCTAGAATGTGTCAAAAAGCAATACGTGAAAGAAGACCATCGTAATTCGGAGAGATCAATGACAAACAAGTTTGTTTAAGAATTGATCTCCTACGTTCATGTGTTAATGCGGAATGCAGTGAACGTCATTCGAATATAGAATATTCTAATAGTTTTGCTAAATATTTCATCTCAAACATAAAATGTTAATCGACAATTTTAATTAATTTGGAGGCTTTTAAAATGTTTAAATTATATTTATGTGAACAACTACAGAACAAGCTTAGTAACCAAAAGTGTAAACATAAACGTCGTTACAGGCATACAGTAAAATCCAAAGCCATAGAGCAGAAAAACGAAAAATCACAAACATGGAACAACAGCACAAAACTCCACAAGCAAAACAGTGCATTTATTCTATATAAAAATATAGGTATATGTATCAAGCCATACATGAAATATTTCCCATTTTGCACGTTTAGAGTCCAATCCTTTGTGGTACACGTGGATCAGATGATCCCTACAGTACATTTCAAATAGTTATGTTAATTAATACATGTTAAAATGACACTCTAAGATATAATTTAAAGAAACAACCCGCTAGAATTGCACTTTTCGAAAACATCCTTTATCTGATAATTAGTACATAGATTTAAAACTTGATGGCGTGAAAGGCAAAGTAGACGAACATTTCGGGTTGCATAGCGAAACTAAAGCAATACACATGATTAATGTACCTTAATGTACTCTTTTGTTCATATCTGACATAAATCATTGATTAAATAGTAGGATCCTCTTACGTTCTGAGGAAGTTTCATATCATGTCCGAGGTATCATTGTTGTAGTTATGGATAACACTAGTAAACAAAACAACAAAATACTGTTCGGCTATTTTCGATAATAAGTGCACACTCTTAAATCGTGAATAATCTCATAAAACGAGTGAATGGTCTGAAAATAAATACATATATATAAACACTTATAAGCCAATGAATAATAATACAGTTCATTAAAGTGAGTTAATCTGTATTTATATCGCTACAGTCATTAACAGTATCCATATAGTATAACATGTTTTAATCGAGAGCATTGGACAAGAAAACAATATATAATGAATACACCGTATATTATATTTGACAAATATCATCAAAGTACAATGCACATTACACACCACATCAACATTGAACAATGTATGCTATTTAACACTGTTGAATTCCAATATCTTTTTCACGGTGTCTGCATTATTCCCATATCGAATATCAACTGTAAACTAAATCGGCATTTGTTAGTTATTAAAATAGACTAAATAAAAGCAGAGTAAAACTATCATTTATAATCCATTACAACATGTGCACATGCCAAGAAATTACGTCAAACAAATATATAAATTAGTAAATACAGAAGAATAAGCATTCCAAGAGATTGCAAATCCATTACAAATATAGATTTAAAATTATAGGCAACGAATGCTAACAAAAGCTGATCCTCGTGTATGAATAAGTACTTCAGTAAAACTTTAAGACGTAATACAAGGCTGAAACAAGTAACCACATAACTATTTTCTGACAAATCATTAGTGTGTAACAATCCCAATGAAAAGGCGATCTGTCTCGCAAAAGAGAAAAACTTTTCAAATTCTTATATAGCTTATGTAAGAGCTTTCAGCAAAGTTCCTCACATTATAACGGCCATTTCGACTTGCATAATTTGTAAAACTCAAAAGTAATAATGTGTCCTTGTAATGATACGAATTTGAGGTTATTCCAAAACATTCACAGCGAAAGAAAAAAAATGTTATCCTTTCTTATTCATAACTATAACTTATCAGTTATCGAGTCCGATACCATAAAAACAGCTCAATATTTCGAGTCAGTGTTATTACTATAACAATGCATTCCCGACGTTAATAAGCTGTCCCAAATATCTTAAGAAATGTCTGTGTTTCGATAACCACACTGATACAGTTATCCATTTTTAATCCTTAAAGAAGAAAATAATCAAGAAGGGACCGTTGTCAACGAACAAGGACAGTATTAAATGTAAGTTACCTTTCAACTACGTACTATACAGGTACCAAACGATTAATAAATTCACAATGCATTATAGCTCATCTATAGTAATATTGCGAAATGATTCTTGTTACATTTGTTTGGTGCTATTTTGTGTGATGAGTTTGTAAACTGCTAACATTAATGTTTCGTTCTTTATGCGTTTAAGGTAAACATTGTTCAAAACAATCAGAGATGCGTGCAACTAACCAACTGTCGAGATGATTTGCTAAACTTTCATATGGCTAGTTGTGATCAAATCCGTTATGGAGCTGACAATC